>NC_064419.1:36441033-36451033 GCF_023375975.1 Astyanax mexicanus | reverse complement strand
CACGTCGGGGTCAAATATTGCTTTTAATCTAGTCATTGAGTGGGACCAGTTAATCCACAACTTTAAAAGTACCTCAGTTACACAGAGTTTTGTCAGTCAGTTGCAGGGCAATTTTAACCTTAATAGGTCATGCTCACTTGAGGCTATTTAAAGGTTTAATTGGTAACAAAGAAGCACAGGCTTTGGCCGCCCGAACAGGGACTTGAACCCTGGACCCTCAGATTAAAAGTCTGATGCTCTACCGACTGAGCCATCCGGGCCTTTACAGCTTCTTTCTTACAGCGAATTCACATTGTTCAACTGATGCATGGTGGTCAAGCAGAAAAGGGAGGGATATTGTCTAGGCTTGGCCCCTGACTGTCTTCTGAACAGCCGGAAAGCATCTGGAAAGCAAGAGACTGCTGCATTCTTAAACTCATACTTGTAAGAAACTGGCAAACGCCCGAACAGGGACTTGAACCCTGGACCCTCAGATTAAAAGTCTGATGCTCTACCGACTGAGCTATCCGGGCCCTGACCGAAAATTCTATCGTGCCAGATAAGGTGACTCACACTCAAATACTACATCTCAGCAAATCGAGAATTAGGATACTTATCCGATTACTTAATCCATCTTTGACCTCATACCTAAAGTTCCATATTAAATGCCTTGTTTTCAACTTCCTGAGATATCCATTTTTTTCTCCAGTTAGAGCTCTTTAGGCCTAACTACTGAGTTTCTCTTGAAAAAAAATGATGTCCAAAAATAGGCAACATGAACATTACAGCGTCGATGACCTCGTGGCGAAACGGTAGCGCGTCTGACTCCAGATCAGAAGGTTGCGTGTTCAAATCACGTCGGGGTCAAATATTGCTTTTAATCTAGTCATTGAGTGGGACCAGTTAGTCCACAACTTTAAAAGTACCTCAGTTACACAGAGTTCTTTGAGTCACTTGCAGGGCAATTTTAACCTTTATAGGTCATGCTCACTTGAGGCTATTTAAAGGTTTAATTTTTTAACAAAGAAGCACAGGCTTTGGCCGCCCGAACAGGGACTTGAACCCTGGACCCTCAGATTAAAAGTCTGATGCTCTACCGACTGAGCCATCCGGGCCTTTACAGATTCTTTCTTACAGCGAATTCACATTGTTCAACTGATGCATGGTGGTCAAGCAGAAAAGGGAGGAATATTTTCTAGGCTTGGCCCCTGACTGTCTTCTGAACAGCCGGAAAGCATCTGGAAAGCAAGAGACTCCTGCATTCTTAAACTCATACTTGTAAGAAATTGGCAAACGCCCGAACAGGGACTTGAACCCTGGACCCTCAGATTAAAAGTCTGATGCTCTACCGACTGAGCTATCCGGGCCCTGACTGAAAATTCTATCGTGCCAGATAAGGTGACTCACACTCAAATACTACATCTCAGCAAATCGAGAATTAGGATACTTATCCGATTACTTAATCCATCTTTGACCTCATACCTAAAGTTCCATATTAAATGCCTTGTTTTCAACTTCCTGAGATATCCAGTTTTTTCTCCGGTTAGAGCTCTTTAGGCCTAACCATTGAGTTTCTCTTGAATAATAGTGATGTCCAAAAATAGGCAACATGAACATTACAGCGTCGATGACCTCGTGGCGCAACGGTAGCGCGTCTGACTCCAGATCAGAAGGTTGCGTGTTCAAATCACGTCGGGGTCAAATATTGCTTTTAATCTAGTCATTGAGTGGGACCAGTTAGTCCACAACTTTAAAGGTACCTCAGTTACACAGAGTTCTTTGAGTCACTTGCAGGGCAATTTTAACCTTTATAGGTCATGCTCACTTGAGGCTATTTAAAGGTTTAATTGGTAACAAAGAAGCACAGGCTTTGGCCGCCCGAACAGGGACTTGAACCCTGGACCCTCAGATTAAAAGTCTGATGCTCTACCGACTGAGCTATCCGGGCCCTTAAGGATTGTTTCTTATGGCAAATTCACATTGTTCAACTGATGCATGGTGGTCAAGCAGAAAATGTTGGAATATTTTCTAGGCTTGGCCCCTGACTGTCTTCTGAACAGCCGGAAAGCAAGAGACTCCTGCATTCTTAAACTCATACTTGTAAGAAATTGGCAAACGCCCGAACAGGGACTTGAAGCCTGGACCCTCAGATTAAAAGTCTGATGCTCTACCGACTGAGCTATCCGGGGCCTGACTGAAAATTCTATCGTGCCAGATAAGGTGACTCACACTCAAATACTACATCTCAGCAAATCGAGAATTAGGATACTTATCCCATTACTTAATCCATCTTTGACCTCATACCTAAAGTTCCATATTAAATGCCTTGTTTTCAACTTCCTGAGATATCCAGTTTTTTCTCCAGTTAGAGCTCTTTAGGCCTAACTACTGAGTTTCTCTTGAATAATAATGATGTCCAAAAATAGGCAACATGAACATTACAGCGTCGATGACCTCGTGGCGCAACGGTAGCGCGTCTGACTCCAGATCAGAAGGTTGCGTGTTCAAATCACGTCGGGGTCAAATATTGCTTTTAATCTAGTCATTGAGTGGGACCAGTTAGTCCACAACTTTAAAAGTACCTCAGTTACACAGAGTTCTTTGAGTCACTTGCAGGGCAATTTTAACCTTTATAGGTCATGCTCACTTGAGGCTATTTAAAGGTTTAATTGGTAACAAAGAAGCACAGGCTTTGGCCGCCCGAACAGGGACTTGAACCCTGGACCCTCAGATTAAAAGTCTGATGCTCTACCGACTGAGCCATCCGGGCCTTTACAGATTCTTTCTTACAGCGAATTCACATTGTTCAACTGATGCATGGTGGTCAAGCAGAAAAGGGAGGAATATTTTCTAGGCTTGGCCCCTGACTGTCTTCTGAACAGCCGGAAAGCATCTGGAAAGCAAGAGACTCCTGCATTCTTAAACTCATACTTGTAAGAAATTGGCAAACGCCCAAACAGGGACTTGAACCCTGGACCCTCAGATTAAAAGTCTGATGCTCTACCGACTGAGCTATCCGGGCCCTGACTGAAAATTCTATCATGCCAGATAAGGTGACTCACACTCAAATACTACATCTCAGCAAATCGAGAATTAGGATACCTATCCCATTACTTAATCCATCTTCGACCTCATACCTAAAGTTCCATATTAAATGCCTTGTTTTCAACTTCCTGAGATATCCAGTTTTTTCTCCAGTTAGAGCTCTTTAGGCCTAACTACTGAGTTTCTCTTGAATAATAATGATGTCCAAAAATAGGAAACATGAACACTACAGCGTCGCTGACCTCGTGGCGCAACGGTAGCGTGTCTGACTCCAGATCAGAAGGTTGCGTGTTCAAATCACGTCGGGGTCAAATATTGCTTTTAATCTAGTCATTGAGTGGGACCAGTTAATCCACAACTTTAAAAGTACCTCAGTTACACAGAGTTTTGTCAGTCAGTTGCAGGGCAATTTTAACCTTAATAGGTCATGCTCACTTGAGGCTATTTAAAGGTTTAATTGGTAACAAAGAAGCACAGGCTTTGGCCGCCCGAACAGGGACTTGAACCCTGGACCCTCAGATTAAAAGTCTGATGCTCTACCGACTGAGCCATCCGGGCCTTTACAGCTTCTTTCTTACAGCGAATTCACATTGTTCAACTGATGCATGGTGGTCAAGCAGAAAAGGGAGGGATATTGTCTAGGCTTGGCCCCTGACTGTCTTCTGAACAGCCGGAAAGCATCTGGAAAGCAAGAGACTGCTGCATTCTTAAACTCATACTTGTAAGAAACTGGCAAACGCCCGAACAGGGACTTGAACCCTGGACCCTCAGATTAAAAGTCTGATGCTCTACCGACTGAGCTATCTGGGCCCTGACTGAAAATTCTATCGTGCCAGATAAGGTGACTCACACTCAAATACTACATCTCAGCAAATCGAGAATTAGGATACTTATCCGATTACTTAATCCATCTTTGACCTCATACCTAAAGTTCCATATTAAATGCCTTGTTTTCAACTTCCTGAGATATCCAGTTTTTTCTCCAGTTAGAGCTCTTTAGGCCTAACTACTGAGTTTCTCTTGAAAAAAAATGATGTCCAAAAATAGGCAACATGAACATTACAGCGTCGATGACCTCGTGGCGAAACGGTAGCGCGTCTGACTCCAGATCAGAAGGTTGCGTGTTCAAATCACGTCGGGGTCAAATGTTGCTTTTAATCTAGTCATTGAGTGGGACCAGTTAGTCCACAACTTTAAAAGTACCTCAGTTACACAGAGTTCTTTGAGTGACTTGCAGGGCAATTTTAACCTTTGTAGGTCATGCTCACTTGAGGCTATTTAAAGGTTTAATTTTTTAACAAAGAAGCACAGGCTTTGGCCGCCCGAACAGGGACTTGAACCCTGGACCCTCAGATTAAAAGTCTGATGCTCTACCGACTGAGCCATCCGGGCCTTTACAGATTCTTTCTTACAGCGAATTCACATTGTTCAACTGATGCATGGTGGTCAAGCAGAAAAGGGAGGAATATTTTCTAGGCTTGGCCCCTGACTGTCTTCTGAACAGCCGGAAAGCATCTGGAAAGCAAGAGACTCCTGCATTCTTAAACCCATACTTGTAAGAAATTGGCAAACGCCCGAAAAGGGACTTGAACCCTGGACCCTCAGATTAAAAGTCTGATGCTCTACCGACTGAGCTATCCGGGCCCTGACTGAAAATTCTATCGTGCCAGATAAGGTGACTCACACTCAAATACTACATCTCAGCAAATCGAGAATTAGGATACTTATCCCATTACTTAATCCATCTTTGACCTCATACCTAAAGTTCCATATTAAATGCCTTGTTTTCAACTTCCTGAGATATCCATTTTTTTCTCCAGTTAGAGCTCTTTAGGCCTAACTACTGAGTTTCTCTTGAATAATAATGATGTCCAAAAATAGGCAACATGATCACTACAGCGTCGATGACCTCGTGGCGCAACGGTAGCGCGTCTGACTCCAGATCAGAAGGTTGCGTGTTCAAATCACGTCGGGGTCAAATATTGCTTTTAATCTAGTCATTGAGTGGGACCAGTTAGTCCACAACTTTAAAAGTACCTCAGTTACACAGAGTTCTTTGAGTCACTTGCAGGGCAATTTTAACCTTTATAGGTCATGCTCACTTGAGGCTATTTAAAGGTTTAATTGGTAACAAAGAAGCACAAGCTTTGGCTGCCCGAACAGGGACTTGAACCCTGGACCCTCAGATTAAAAGTCTGATGCTCTACCGACTGAGCCATCCGGACCTTTACAGATTCTTTCTTACAGCGAATTCACATTGTTCAACTGAAGCATGGTGGTCAATTAGAAAAGGGAGGAATATTTTCTAGGCTTGGCCCCTGACTGTCTTCTGAACAGCCGGAAAGCATCTGGAAAGCAAGAGACTCCTGCATTCTTAAACTCATACTTGTAAGAAATTGGCAAACGCCCGAACAGGGACTTGAACCCTGGACCCTCAGATTAAAAGTCTGATGCTCTACCGACTGAGCTATCCGTGCCCTGACTGAAAATTCTATCGTGCCAGATAAGGTGACTCACACTCAAATACTACATCTCAGCAAATCGAGAATTAGGATACTTATCCCATTACTTAATCCATCTTTGACCTCATACCTAAAGTTCCATATTAAATGCCTTGTTTTCAACTTCCTGAGATATCCATTTTTTTTCTCCAGTTAGAGCTCTTTAGGCCTAACTACTGAGTTTCTCTTGAATAATAATGATGTCCAGAAATAGGCAACATGAACAATACAGCGTCGCTGACCTTGTGGCGCAATGGTAGCGCGTCTGACTCCAGATCAGAAGGTTGCGTGTTCAAATCACGTTGGGGTCAAATATTGCTTTTAATCTAGTCATTGAGTGGGACCAGTTAATCCACAACGTTAAAAGTACCTCAGTTACACAGAGTTCTTTGAGTCACTTGCAGGGCAATTTTAACCTTTATAGGTCATGCTCACTCGAGGCTATTTAAAGGTTTAATTGGTAACAAAGAAGCACAGGCTTTGGCCACCCGAACAGGGACTTGAACCCTGGACCCTCAGATTAAAAGTCTGATGCTCTACCGACAGAGCCATCCGGGCCTTTACAGTTTCCGTCTTACAGCGAATTCACATTGTTCAACTGATGCATGGTGGTCAAGCAGAAAAATGAGTAATATTTTCGAGGCTTGGCCCCTGACTGTCTTCTGAACAGCCGGAAAGCATCTGGAAAGCAAGAGACTCCTGCATTCTTAAACTCATACTTGTAAGAAATTGGCAAACGCCCGAACAGGGACTTGAACCCTGGACCCTCAGATTAAAAGTCTGATGCTCTACCGACTGAGCTATCCGGGCCCTGACTGAAAATTTTATCGTGCCAGATAAGGTGACTCACACTCAAATACTACATCTCAGCAAATCGAGAATTAGGATACTTATCCCATTACTTAATCCATCTTTGACCTCATACCTAAAGTTCCATATTAAATGCCTTGTTTTCAACTTCCTGAGATATCCAGTTTTTTCTCCAGTTAGAGCTCTTTAGGCCTAACTACTGAGTTTCTCTTGAATAATAATGATGTCCAAAGATAGGCAACATGAACATTACAGCGTCGATGACCTTGTGGCGCAACGGTAGCGCGTCTGACTCCAGATCAGAAGGTTGCGTGTTCAAATCACGTCGGGGTCAAATATTGCTTTTAATCTAGTCATTGAGTGGGACCAGTTAGTCCACAACTTTAAAAGTACCTCAGTTACACAGAGTTCTTTGAGTCACTTGCAGGGCAATTTTAACCTTTATAGGTCATGCTCACTTGAGGCTATTTAAAGGTTTAATTGGTAACAAAGAAGCACAGGCTTTGGCCGCCCGAACAGGGACTTGAACCCTGGACCCTCAGATTAAAAGTCTGATGCTCTACCGACTGAGCCATCCGGGCCTTTACAGTTTCTTTCTTACAGCGAATTCACATTGTTCAACTGATGCATGGTGGTCAAGCAGAAAAGGGAGGAATATTTTCTAGGCTTGGCCCCTGACTGTCTTCTGAACAGCCGGAAAGCATCTGGAAAGCAAGAGACTCCTGCATTCTTAAACTCATACTTGTGAGAAACTGGCAAACGCCCGAACAGGGACTTGAACCCTGGACCCTCAGATTAAAAGTCTGATGCTCTACCGACTGAGCTATCCGGGCCCTGACTGAAAATTCTATCGTGCCAGATAAGGTGACTCACACTCAAATACTACATCTCAGCAAATCGAGAATTAGGATACTTATCCGATTACTTAATCCATCTTTGACCTCATACCTAAAGTTCCATATTAAATGCCTTGTTTTCAACTTCCTGAGATATCCAGTTTTTTCTCCAGTTAGAGCTCTTTAGGCCTAACTACTGAGTTTCTCTTGAATAATAATGATGTCCAAAAATAGGCAACATGAACATTACAGCGTCGATGACCTCGTGGCGCAACGGTAGCGCGTCTGACTCCAGATCAGAAGGTTGCGTGTTCAAATCACGTCGGGGTCAAATATTGCTTTTAATCTAGTCATTGAGTGGGACCAGTTAGTCCACAACTTTAAAAGTACCTCAGTTACACAGAGTTCTTTGAGTCACTTGCAGGGCAATTTTAACCTTTATAGGTCATGCTCACTTGAGGCTATTTAAAGGTTTAATTGGTAACAAAGAAGCACAGGCTTTGGCCGCCCGAACAGGGACTTGAACCCTGGACCCTCAGATTAAAAGTCTGATGCTCTACCGACTGAGCCATCCGGGCCTTTACGGCTTCTTTCTTACAGCGAATTCACATTGTTCAACTGATGCATGGTGGTCAAGCAGAAAAGGGAGGGATATTTTCTAGGCTTGGCCCCTGACTGTCTTCTGAACAGCCGGAAAGCATCTGGAAAGCAAGAGACTCCTGCATTCTTAAACTCATACTTGTAAGAAACTGGCAAACGCCCGAACAGGGACTTGAACCCTGGACCCTCAGATTAAAAGTCTGATGCTCTACCGACTGAGCTATCCGGGCCCTGACTGAAAATTCTATCGTGCCAGATAAGGTGACTCACACTCAAATACTACATCTCAGCAAATCGAGAATTAGGATACTTATCCGATTACTTAATCCATCTTTGACCTCATACCTAAAGTTCCATATTAAATGCCTTGTTTTCAACTTCCTGAGATATCCAGTTTTTTCTCCGGTTAGAGCTCTTTAGGCCTAACCATTGAGTTTCTCTTGAATAATAGTGATGTCCAAAAATAGGCAACATGAACATTACAGCGTCGATGACCTCGTGGCGCAACGGTAGCGCGTCTGACTCCAGATCAGAAGGTTGCGTGTTCAAATCACGTCGGGGTCAAATATTGCTTTTAATCTAGTCATTGAGTGGGACCAGTTAGTCCACAACTTTAAAAGTACCTCAGTTACACAGAGTTCTTTGAGTCACTTGCAGGGCAATTTTAACCTTTGTAGGTCATGCTCACTTGAGGCTATTTAAAGGTTTAATTTTTTAACAAAGAAGCACAGGCTTTGGCCGCCCGAACAGGGACTTGAACCCTGGACCCTCAGATTAAAAGTCTGATGCTCTACCGACTGAGCCATCCGGGCCTTTACAGATTCTTTCTTACAGCGAATTCACATTGTTCAACTGATGCATGGTGGTCAAGCAGAAAAGGGAGGAATATTTTCTAGGCTTGGCCCCTGACTGTCTTCTGAACAGCCGGAAAGCATCTGGAAAGCAAGAGACTCCTGCATTCTTAAACCCATACTTGTAAGAAATTGGCAAACGCCCGAAAAGGGACTTGAACCCTGGACCCTCAGATTAAAAGTCTGATGCTCTACCGACTGAGCTATCCGGGCCCTGACTGAAAATTCTATCGTGCCAGATAAGGTGACTCACACTCAAATACTACATCTCAGCAAATCGAGAATTAGGATACTTATCCCATTACTTAATCCATCTTTGACCTCATACCTAAAGTTCCATATTAAATGCCTTGTTTTCAACTTCCTGAGATATCCATTTTTTTCTCCAGTTAGAGCTCTTTAGGCCTAACTACTGAGTTTCTCTTGAATAATAATGATGTCCAAAAATAGGCAACATGATCACTACAGCGTCGATGACCTCGTGGCGCAACGGTAGCGCGTCTGACTCCAGATCAGAAGGTTGCGTGTTCAAATCACGTCGGGGTCAAATATTGCTTTTAATCTAGTCATTGAGTGGGACCAGTTAGTCCACAACTTTAAAAGTACCTCAGTTACACAGAGTTCTTTGAGTCACTTGCAGGGCAATTTTAACCTTTATAGGTCATGCTCACTTGAGGCTATTTAAAGGTTTAATTGGTAACAAAGAAGCACAAGCTTTGGCTGCCCGAACAGGGACTTGAACCCTGGACCCTCAGATTAAAAGTCTGATGCTCTACCGACTGAGCCATCCGGACCTTTACAGATTCTTTCTTACAGCGAATTCACATTGTTCAACTGAAGCATGGTGGTCAATTAGAAAAGGGAGGAATATTTTCTAGGCTTGGCCCCTGACTGTCTTCTGAACAGCCGGAAAGCATCTGGAAAGCAAGAGACTCCTGCATTCTTAAACTCATACTTGTAAGAAATTGGCAAACGCCCGAACAGGGACTTGAACCCTGGACCCTCAGATTAAAAGTCTGATGCTCTACCGACTGAGCTATCCGGGCCCTGACTGAAAATTCTATCGTGCCAGATAAGGTGACTCACACTCAAATACTACATCTCAGCAAATCGAGAATTAGGATACTTATCCCATTACTTAATCCATCTTTGACCTCATACCTAAAGTTCCATATTAAATGCCTTGTTTTCAACTTCCTGAGATATCCATTTTTTTTCTCCAGTTAGAGCTCTTTAGGCCTAACTACTGAGTTTCTCTTGAATAATAATGATGTCCAGAAATAGGCAACATGAACAATACAGCGTCGCTGACCTTGTGGCGCAATGGTAGCGCGTCTGACTCCAGATCAGAAGGTTGCGTGTTCAAATCACGTTGGGG
>NC_064419.1:36431033-36436033 GCF_023375975.1 Astyanax mexicanus | reverse complement strand
AAATATTGCTTTTAATCTAGTCATTGAGTGGGACCAGTTAGTCCACAACTTTAAAAGTACCTCAGTTACACAGAGTTCTTTGAGTCACTTGCAGGGCAATTTTAACCTTTATAGGTCATGCTCACTTGAGGCTATTTAAAGGTTTAATTTTTTAACAAAGAAGCACAGGCTTTGGCCGCCCGAACAGGGACTTGAACCCTGGACCCTCAGATTAAAAGTCTGATGCTCTACCGACTGAGCCATCCGGGCCTTTACAGATTCTTTCTTACAGCGAATTCACATTGTTCAACTGATGCATGGTGGTCAAGCAGAAAAGGGAGGAATATTTTCTAGGCTTGGCCCCTGACTGTCTTCTGAACAGCCGGAAAGCATCTGGAAAGCAAGAGACTCCTGCATTCTTAAACTCATACTTGTAAGAAATTGGCAAACGCCCGAACAGGGACTTGAACCCTGGACCCTCAGATTAAAAGTCTGATGCGCTACCGACTGAGCTATCCGGGCCCTGACTGAAAATTCTATCGTGCCAGATAAGGTGACTCACACTCAAATACTACATCTCAGCAAATCGAGAATTAGGATACTTATCCGATTACTTAATCCATCTTTGACCTCATACCTAAAGTTCCATATTAAATGCCTTGTTTTCAACTTCCTGAGATATCCAGTTTTTTCTCCGGTTAGAGCTCTTTAGGCCTAACCATTGAGTTTCTCTTGCATAATAGTGATGTCCAAAAATAGGCAACATGAACATTACAGCGTCGATGACCTCGTGGCGCAACGGTAGCGCGTCTGACTCCAGATCAGAAGGTTGCGTGTTCAAATCACGTCGGGGTCAAATATTGCTTTTAATCTAGTCATTGAGTGGGACCAGTTAGTCCACAACTTTAAAAGTACCTCAGTTACACAGAGTTCTTTGAGTCACTTGCAGGGCAATTTTAACCTTTATAGGTCATGCTCACTTGAGGCTATTTAAAGGTTTAATTGGTAACAAAGAAGCACAGGCTTTGGCCGCCCGAACAGGGACTTGAACCCTGGACCCTCAGATTAAAAGTCTGATGCTCTACCGACTGAGCCATCCGGGCCTTTACGGCTTCTTTGTTACAGCGAATTCACATTGTTCAACTGATGCATGGTGGTCAAGCAGAAAAGGGAGGGATATTTTCTAGGCTTGGCCCCTGACTGTCTTCTGAACAGCCGGAAAGCATCTGGAAAGCAAGAGACTCCTGCATTCTTAAACTCATACTTGTAAGAAACTGGCAAACGCCCGAACAGGGACTTGAACCCTGGACCCTCAGATTAAAAGTCTGATGCTCTACCGACTGAGCTATCCGGGCCCTGACTGAAAATTCTATCGTGCCAGATAAGGTGACTCACACTCAAATACTACATCTCAGCAAATCGAGAATTAGGATACTTATCCGATTACTTAATCCATCTTTGACCTCATACCTAAAGTTCCATATTAAATGCCTTGTTTTCAACTTCCTGAGATATCCAGTTTTTTCTCCGGTTAGAGCTCTTTAGGCCTAACCATTGAGTTTCTCTTGAATAATAGTGATGTCCAAAAATAGGCAACATGAACATTACAGCGTCGATGACCTCGTGGCGCAACGGTAGCGCGTCTGACTCCAGATCAGAAGGTTGCGTGTTCAAATCACGTCGGGGTCAAATATTGCTTTTAATCTAGTCATTGAGTGGGACCAGTTAGTCCACAACTTTAAAGGTACCTCAGTTACACAGAGTTCTTTGAGTCACTTGCAGGGCAATTTTAACCTTTATAGGTCATGCTCACTTGAGGCTATTTAAAGGTTTAATTGGTAACAAAGAAGCACAGGCTTTGGCCGCCCGAACAGGGACTTGAACCCTGGACCCTCAGATTAAAAGTCTGATGCTCTACCGACTGAGCTATCCGGGCCCTTAAGGATTGTTTCTTATGGCAAATTCACATTGTTCAACTGATGCATGGTGGTCAAGCAGAAAATGTTGGAATATTTTCTAGGCTTGGCCCCTGACTGTCTTCTGAACAGCCGGAAAGCATCTGGAAAGCAAGAGACTCCTGCATTCTTAAACTCATACTTGTAAGAAATTGGCAAACGCCCGAACAGGGACTTGAACCCTGGACCCTCAGATTAAAAGTCTGATGCTCTACCGACTGAGCTATCCGGGGCCTGACTGAAAATTCTATCGTGCCAGATAAGGTGACTCACACTCAAATACTACATCTCAGCAAATCGAGAATTAGGATACTTATCCCATTACTTAATCCATCTTTGACCTCATACCTAAAGTTCCATATTAAATGCCTTGTTTTCAACTTCCTGAGATATCCAGTTTTTTCTCCAGTTAGAGCTCTTTAGGCCTAACTACTGAGTTTCTCTTGAATAATAATGATGTCCAAAAATAGGCAACATGAACATTACAGCGTCGATGACCTCGTGGCGCAACGGTAGCGCGTCTGACTCCAGATCAGAAGGTTGCGTGTTCAAATCACGTCGGGGTCAAATATTGCTTTTAATCTAGTCATTGAGTGGGACCAGTTAGTCCACAACTTTAAAAGTACCTCAGTTACACAGAGTTCTTTGAGTCACTTGCAGGGCAATTTTAACCTTTATAGGTCATGCTCACTTGAGGCTATTTAAAGGTTTAATTGGTAACAAAGAAGCACAGGCTTTGGCCGCCCAAACAGGGACTTGAACCCTGGACCCTCAGATTAAAAGTCTGATGCTCTACCGACTGAGCCATCCGGGCCTTTACAGATTCTTTCTTACAGCGAATTCACATTGTTCAACTGATGCATGGTGGTCAAGCAGAAAAGGGAGGAATATTTTCTAGGCTTGGCCCCTGACTGTCTTCTGAACAGCCGGAAAGCATCTGGAAAGCAAGAGACTCCTGCATTCTTAAACTCATACTTGTAAGAAATTGGCAAACGCCCAAACAGGGACTTGAACCCTGGACCCTCAGATTAAAAGTCTGATGCTCTACCGACTGAGCTATCCGGGCCCTGACTGAAAATTCTATCATGCCAGATAAGGTGACTCACACTCAAATACTACATCTCAGCAAATCGAGAATTAGGATACCTATCCCATTACTTAATCCATCTTCGACCTCATACCTAAAGTTCCATATTAAATGCCTTGTTTTCAACTTCCTGAGATATCCAGTTTTTTCTCCAGTTAGAGCTCTTTAGGCCTAACTACTGAGTTTCTCTTGAATAATAATGATGTCCAAAAATAGGAAACATGAACACTACAGCGTCGCTGACCTCGTGGCGCAACGGTAGCGTGTCTGACTCCAGATCAGAAGGTTGCGTGTTCAAATCACGTCGGGGTCAAATATTGCTTTTAATCTAGTCATTGAGTGGGACCAGTTAATCCACAACTTTAAAAGTACCTCAGTTACACAGAGTTTTGTCAGTCAGTTGCAGGGCAATTTTAACCTTAATAGGTCATGCTCACTTGAGGCTATTTAAAGGTTTAATTGGTAACAAAGAAGCACAGGCTTTGGCCGCCCAAACAGGGACTTGAACCCTGGACCCTCAGATTAAAAGTCTGATGCTCTACCGACTGAGCCATCCGGGCCTTTACAGCTTCTTTCTTACAGCGAATTCACATTGTTCAACTGATGCATGGTGGTCAAGCAGAAAAGGGAGGGATATTGTCTAGGCTTGGCCCCTGACTGTCTTCTGAACAGCCGGAAAGCATCTGGAAAGCAAGAGACTGCTGCATTCTTAAACTCATACTTGTAAGAAACTGGCAAACGCCCGAACAGGGACTTGAACCCTGGACCCTCAGATTAAAAGTCTGATGCTCTACCGACTGAGCTATCCGGGCCCTGACTGAAAATTCTATCGTGCCAGATAAGGTGACTCACACTCAAATACTACATCTCAGCAAATCGAGAATTAGGATACTTATCCGATTACTTAATCCATCTTTGACCTCATACCTAAAGTTCCATATTAAATGCCTTGTTTTCAACTTCCTGAGATATCCATTTTTTTCTCCAGTTAGAGCTCTTTAGGCCTAACTACTGAGTTTCTCTTGAAAAAAAATGATGTCCAAAAATAGGCAACATGAACATTACAGCGTCGATGACCTCGTGGCGAAACGGTAGCGCGTCTGACTCCAGATCAGAAGGTTGCGTGTTCAAATCACGTCGGGGTCAAATATTGCTTTTAATCTAGTCATTGAGTGGGACCAGTTAGTCCACAACTTTAAAAGTACCTCAGTTACACAGAGTTCTTTGAGTCACTTGCAGGGCAATTTTAACCTTTATAGGTCATGCTCACTTGAGGCTATTTAAAGGTTTAATTTTTTAACAAAGAAGCACAGGCTTTGGCCGCCCGAACAGGGACTTGAACCCTGGACCCTCAGATTAAAAGTCTGATGCTCTACCGACTGAGCCATCCGGGCCTTTACAGATTCTTTCTTACAGCGAATTCACATTGTTCAACTGATGCATGGTGGTCAAGCAGAAAAGGGAGGAATATTTTCTAGGCTTGGCCCCTGACTGTCTTCTGAACAGCCGGAAAGCATCTGGAAAGCAAGAGACTCCTGCATTCTTAAACTCATACTTGTAAGAAATTGGCAAACGCCCGAACAGGGACTTGAACCCTGGACCCTCAGATTAAAAGTCTGATGCGCTACCGACTGAGCTATCCGGGCCCTGACTGAAAATTCTATCGTGCCAGATAAGGTGACTCACACTCAAATACTACATCTCAGCAAATCGAGAATTAGGATACTTATCCGATTACTTAATCCATCTTTGACCTCATACCTAAAGTTCCATATTAAATGCCTTGTTTTCAACTTCCTGAGATATCCAGTTTTTTCTCCGGTTAGAGCTCTTTAGGCCTAACCATTGAGTTTCTCTTGCATAATAGTGATGTCCAAAAATAGGCAACATGAACATTACAGCGTCGATGACCTCGTGGCGCAACGGTAGCGCGTCTGACTCCAGATCAGAAGGTTGCGTGTTCAAATCACGTCGGGGTC
>NC_064419.1:36423533-36428533 GCF_023375975.1 Astyanax mexicanus | reverse complement strand
AATATTGCTTTTAATCTAGTCATTGAGTGGGACCAGTTAATCCACAACTTTAAAAGTACCTCAGTTACACAGAGTTTTGTCAGTCAGTTGCAGGGCAATTTTAACCTTAATAGGTCATGCTCACTTGAGGCTATTTAAAGGTTTAATTGGTAACAAAGAAGCACAGGCTTTGGCCGCCCGAACAGGGACTTGAACCCTGGACCCTCAGATTAAAAGTCTGATGCTCTACCGACTGAGCCATCCGGGCCTTTACAGCTTCTTTCTTACAGCGAATTCACATTGTTCAACTGATGCATGGTGGTCAAGCAGAAAAGGGAGGGATATTGTCTAGGCTTGGCCCCTGACTGTCTTCTGAACAGCCGGAAAGCATCTGGAAAGCAAGAGACTGCTGCATTCTTAAACTCATACTTGTAAGAAACTGGCAAACGCCCGAACAGGGACTTGAACCCTGGACCCTCAGATTAAAAGTCTGATGCTCTACCGACTGAGCTATCCGGGCCCTGACCTAAAATTCTATCGTGCCAGATAAGGTGACTCACACTCAAATACTACATCTCAGCAAATCGAGAATTAGGATACTTATCCGATTACTTAATCCATCTTTGACCTCATACCTAAAGTTCCATATTAAATGCCTTGTTTTCAACTTCCTGAGATATCCAGTTTTTTCTCCAGTTAGAGCTCTTTAGGCCTAACTACTGAGTTTCTCTTGAAAAAAAATGATGTCCAAAAATAGGCAACATGAACATTACAGCGTCGATGACCTCGTGGCGAAACGGTAGCGCGTCTGACTCCAGATCAGAAGGTTGCGTGTTCAAATCACGTCGGGGTCAAATATTGCTTTTAATCTAGTCATTGAGTGGGACCAGTTAGTCCACAACTTTAAAAGTACCTCAGTTACACAGAGTTCTTTGAGTCACTTGCAGGGCAATTTTAACCTTTATAGGTCATGCTCACTTGAGGCTATTTAAAGGTTTAATTTTTTAACAAAGAAGCACAGGCTTTGGCCGCCCGAACAGGGACTTGAACCCTGGACCCTCAGATTAAAAGTCTGATGCTCTACCGACTGAGCCATCCGGGCCTTTACAGATTCTTTCTTACAGCGAATTCACATTGTTCAACTGATGCATGGTGGTCAAGCAGAAAAGGGAGGAATATTTTCTAGGCTTGGCCCCTGACTGTCTTCTGAACAGCCGGAAAGCATCTGGAAAGCAAGAGACTCCTGCATTCTTAAACTCATACTTGTAAGAAATTGGCAAACGCCCGAACAGGGACTTGAACCCTGGACCCTCAGATTAAAAGTCTGATGCTCTACCGACTGAGCTATCCGGGCCCTGACTGAAAATTCTATCGTGCCAGATAAGGTGACTCACACTCAAATACTACATCTCAGCAAATCGAGAATTAGGATACTTATCCGATTACTTAATCCATCTTTGACCTCATACCTAAAGTTCCATATTAAATGCCTTGTTTTCAACTTCCTGAGATATCCAGTTTTTTCTCCGGTTAGAGCTCTTTAGGCCTAACCATTGAGTTTCTCTTGAATAATAGTGATGTCCAAAAATAGGCAACATGAACATTACAGCGTCGATGACCTCGTGGCGCAACGGTAGCGCGTCTGACTCCAGATCAGAAGGTTGCGTGTTCAAATCACGTCGGGGTCAAATATTGCTTTTAATCTAGTCATTGAGTGGGACCAGTTAGTCCACAACTTTAAAGGTACCTCAGTTACACAGAGTTCTTTGAGTCACTTGCAGGGCAATTTTAACCTTTATAGGTCATGCTCACTTGAGGCTATTTAAAGGTTTAATTGGTAACAAAGAAGCACAGGCTTTGGCCGCCCGAACAGGGACTTGAACCCTGGACCCTCAGATTAAAAGTCTGATGCTCTACCGACTGAGCTATCCGGGCCCTTAAGGATTGTTTCTTATGGCAAATTCACATTGTTCAACTGATGCATGGTGGTCAAGCAGAAAATGTTGGAATATTTTCTAGGTTTGGCCCCTGACTGTCTTCTGAACAGCCGGAAAGCAAGAGACTCCTGCATTCTTAAACTCATACTTGTAAGAAATTGGCAAACGCCCGAACAGGGACTTGAACCCTGGACCCTCAGATTAAAAGTCTGATGCTCTACCGACTGAGCTATCCGGGGCCTGACTGAAAATTCTATCGTGCCAGATAAGGTGACTCACACTCAAATACTACATCTCAGCAAATCGAGAATTAGGATACTTATCCCATTACTTAATCCATCTTTGACCTCATACCTAAAGTTCCATATTAAATGCCTTGTTTTCAACTTCCTGAGATATCCAGTTTTTTCTCCAGTTAGAGCTCTTTAGGCCTAACTACTGAGTTTCTCTTGAATAATAATGATGTCCAAAAATAGGCAACATGAACATTACAGCGTCGATGACCTCGTGGCGCAACGGTAGCGCGTCTGACTCCAGATCAGAAGGTTGCGTGTTCAAATCACGTCGGGGTCAAATATTGCTTTTAATCTAGTCATTGAGTGGGACCAGTTAGTCCACAACTTTAAAAGTACCTCAGTTACACAGAGTTCTTTGAGTCACTTGCAGGGCAATTTTAACCTTTATAGGTCATGCTCACTTGAGGCTATTTAAAGGTTTAATTGGTAACAAAGAAGCACAGGCTTTGGCCGCCCGAACAGGGACTTGAACCCTGGACCCTCAGATTAAAAGTCTGATGCTCTACCGACTGAGCCATCCGGGCCTTTACAGATTCTTTCTTACAGCGAATTCACATTGTTCAACTGATGCATGGTGGTCAAGCAGAAAAGGGAGGAATATTTTCTAGGCTTGGCCCCTGACTGTCTTCTGAACAGCCGGAAAGCATCTGGAAAGCAAGAGACTCCTGCATTCTTAAACTCATACTTGTAAGAAATTGGCAAACGCCCAAACAGGGACTTGAACCCTGGACCCTCAGATTAAAAGTCTGATGCTCTACCGACTGAGCTATCCGGGCCCTGACTGAAAATTCTATCATGCCAGATAAGGTGACTCACACTCAAATACTACATCTCAGCAAATCGAGAATTAGGATACTTATCCCATTACTTAATCCATCTTCGACCTCATACCTAAAGTTCCATATTAAATGCCTTGTTTTCAACTTCCTGAGATATCCAGTTTTTTCTCCAGTTAGAGCTCTTTAGGCCTAACTACTGAGTTTCTCTTGAATAATAATGATGTCCAAAAATAGGAAACATGAACACTACAGCGTCGCTGACCTCGTGGCGCAACGGTAGCGTGTCTGACTCCAGATCAGAAGGTTGCGTGTTCAAATCACGTCGGGGTCAAATATTGCTTTTAATCTAGTCATTGAGTGGGACCAGTTAATCCACAACTTTAAAAGTACCTCAGTTACACAGAGTTTTGTCAGTCAGTTGCAGGGCAATTTTAACCTTAATAGGTCATGCTCACTTGAGGCTATTTAAAGGTTTAATTGGTAACAAAGAAGCACAGGCTTTGGCCGCCCGAACAGGGACTTGAACCCTGGACCCTCAGATTAAAAGTCTGATGCTCTACCGACTGAGCCATCCGGGCCTTTACAGCTTCTTTCTTACAGCGAATTCACATTGTTCAACTGATGCATGGTGGTCAAGCAGAAAAGGGAGGGATATTGTCTAGGCTTGGCCCCTGACTGTCTTCTGAACAGCCGGAAAGCATCTGGAAAGCAAGAGACTGCTGCATTCTTAAACTCATACTTGTAAGAAACTGGCAAACGCCCGAACAGGGACTTGAACCCTGGACCCTCAGATTAAAAGTCTGATGCTCTACCGACTGAGCTATCCGGGCCCTGACTGAAAATTCTATCGTGCCAGATAAGGTGACTCACACTCAAATACTACATCTCAGCAAATCGAGAATTAGGATACTTATCCCATTACTTAATCCATCTTTGACCTCATACCTAAAGTTCCATATTAAATGCCTTGTTTTCAACTTCCTGAGATATCCAGTTTTTTCTCCAGTTAGAGCTCTTTAGGCCTAACTACTGAGTTTCTCTTGAAAAAAAATGATGTCCAAAAATAGGCAACATGAACATTACAGCGTCGATGACCTCGTGGCGAAACGGTAGCGCGTCTGACTCCAGATCAGAAGGTTGCGTGTTCAAATCACGTCGGGGTCAAATGTTGCTTTTAATCTAGTCATTGAGTGGGACCAGTTAGTCCACAACTTTAAAAGTACCTCAGTTACACAGAGTTCTTTGAGTGACTTGCAGGGCAATTTTAACCTTTGTAGGTCATGCTCACTTGAGGCTATTTAAAGGTTTAATTTTTTAACAAAGAAGCACAGGCTTTGGCCGCCCGAACAGGGACTTGAACCCTGGACCCTCAGATTAAAAGTCTGATGCTCTACCGACTGAGCCATCCGGGCCTTTACAGATTCTTTCTTACAGCGAATTCACATTGTTCAACTGATGCATGGTGGTCAAGCAGAAAAGGGAGGAATATTTTCTAGGCTTGGCCCCTGACTGTCTTCTGAACAGCCGGAAAGCATCTGGAAAGCAAGAGACTCCTGCATTCTTAAACCCATACTTGTAAGAAATTGGCAAACGCCCGAACAGGGACTTGAACCCTGGACCCTCAGATTAAAAGTCTGATGCTCTACCGACTGAGCTATCCGGGCCCTGACTGAAAATTCTATCGTGCCAGATAAGGTGACTCACACTCAAATACTACATCTCAGCAAATCGAGAATTAGGATACTTATCCCATTACTTAATCCATCTTTGACCTCATACCTAAAGTTCCATATTAAATGCCTTGTTTTCAACTTCCTGAGATATCCAGTTTTTTCTCCAGTTAGAGCTCTTTAGGCCTAACTACTGAGTTTCTCTTGAATAATAATGATGTCCAAAGATAGGCAACATGAACATTACAGCGTCGATGACCTTGTGGCGCAACGGTAGCGCGTCTGACTCCAGATCAGAAGGTTGCGTGTTCAAATCACGTCCGGGTCAAATATTGCTTT
>NC_064419.1:36416033-36418533 GCF_023375975.1 Astyanax mexicanus | reverse complement strand
TAGTCATTGAGTGGGACCAGTTAATCCACAACTTTAAAAGTACCTCAGTTACACAGAGTTTTGTGAGTCACTTGCAGGGCAATTTTAACCTTAATAGGTCATGCTCACTTGAGGCTATTTAAAGGTTTAATTGGTAACAAAGAAGCACAGGCTTTGGCCGCCCGAACAGGGACTTGAACCCTGGACCCTCAGATTAAAAGTCTGATGCTCTACCGACTGAGCCATCCGGGCCTTTACAGCTTCTTTCTTACAGCGAATTCACATTGTTCAACTGATGCATGGTGGTCAAGCAGAAAAGGGAGGGATATTTTCTAGGCTTGGCCCCTGACTGTCTTCTGAACAGCCGGAAAGCATCTGGAAAGCAAGAGACTCCTGCATTCTTAAACTCATACTTGTAAGAAACTGGCAAACGCCCGAACAGGGACTTGAACCCTGGACCCTCAGATTAAAAGTCTGATGCTCTACCGACTGAGCTATCCAGGCCCTGACTGAAAATTCTATCGTGCCAGATAAGGTGACTCACACTCAAATACTACATCTCAGCAAATCGAGAATTAGGATACTTATCCGATTACTTAATCCATCTTTGACCTCATACCTAAAGTTCCATATTAAATGCCTTGTTTTCAACTTCCTGAGATATCCAGTTTTTTCTCCAGTTAGAGCTCTTTAGGCCTAACTACTGAGTTTCTCTTGAATAATAATGATGTCCAAAAATAGGCAACATGAACATTACAGCGTCGATGACCTTGTGGCGCAACGGTAGCGCGTCTGACTCCAGATCAGAAGGTTGCGTGTTCAAATCACGTCGGGGTCAAATATTGCTTTTAATCTAGTCATTGAGTGGGACCAGTTAGTCCACAACTTTAAAAGTACCTCAGTTACACAGAGTTCTTTGAGTCACTTGCAGGGCAATTTTAACCTTTATAGGTCATGCTCACTTGAGGCTATTTAAAGGTTTAATTGGTAACAAAGAAGCACAGGCTTTGGCCGCCCGAACAGGGACTTGAACCCTGGACCCTCAGATTAAAAGTCTGATGCTCTACCGACTAAGCCATCCGGGCCTTTACAGTTTCTTTCTTACAGCGAATTCACATTGTTCAACTGATGCATGGTGGTCAAGCAGAAAAGGGAGGAATATTTTCTAGGCTTGGCCCCTGACTGTCTTCTGAACAGCCGGAAAGCATCTGGAAAGCAAGAGACTCCTGCATTCTTAAACTCATACTTGTAAGAAACTGGCAAACGCCCGAACAGGGACTTGAACCCTGGACCCTCAGATTAAAAGTCTGATGCTCTACCGACTGAGCTATCCGGGCCCTGACTGAAAATTCTATCGTGCCAGATAAGGTGACTCACACTCAAATACTACATCTCAGCAAATCGAGAATTAGGATACTTATCCGATTACTTAATCCATCTTTGACCTCATACCTAAAGTTCCATATTAAATGCCTTGTTTTCAACTTCCTGAGATATCCAGTTTTTTCTCCAGTTAGAGCTCTTTAGGCCTAACTACTGAGTTTCTCTTGAATAATAATGATGTCCAAAAATAGGCAACATGAACATTACAGAGTCGATGACCTCGTGGCGCAACGGTAGCGCGTCTGACTCCAGATCAGAAGGTTGCGTGTTCAAATCACGTCGGGGTCAAATATTGCTTTTAATCTAGTCATTGAGTGGGACCAGTTAGTCCACAACTTTAAAAGTACCTCAGTTACACAGAGTTCTTTGAGTCACTTGCAGGGCAATTTTAACCTTTATAGGTCATGCTCACTTGAGGCTATTTAAAGGTTTAATTGGTAACAAAGAAGCACAGGCTTTGGCCGCCCGAACAGGGACTTGAACCCTGGACCCTCAGATTAAAAGTCTGATGCTCTACCGACTGAGCCATCCGGGCCTTTACGGCTTCTTTCTTACAGCGAATTCACATTGTTCAACTGATGCATGGTGGTCAAGCAGAAAAGGGAGGGATATTTTCTAGGCTTGGCCCCTGACTGTCTTCTGAACAGCCGGAAAGCATCTGGAAAGCAAGAGACTCCTGCATTCTTAAACTCATACTTGTAAGAAACTGGCAAACGCCCGAACAGGGACTTGAACCCTGGACCCTCAGATTAAAAGTCTGATGCTCTACCGACTGAGCTATCCGGGCCCTGACTGAAAATTCTATCGTGCCAGATAAGGTGACTCACACTCAAATACTACATCTCAGCAAATCGAGAATTAGGATACTTATCCGATTACTTAATCCATCTTTGACCTCATACCTAAAGTTCCATATTAAATGCCTTGTTTTCAACTTCCTGAGATATCCAGTTTTTTCTCCGGTTAGAGCTCTTTAGGCCTAACCATTGAGTTTCTCTTGAATAATAGTGATGTCCAAAAATAGGCAACATGAACATTACAGCGTCGATGACCTCGTGGCGCAACGGTAGCGCGTCTGACTCCAGATCAGAAGGTTGCGTGTTCAAATCACGTCGGGGTCAAATATTGCTTTTAATCT
>NC_064419.1:36401033-36411033 GCF_023375975.1 Astyanax mexicanus | reverse complement strand
TTGAGTGGGACCAGTTAGTCCACAACTTTAAAAGTACCTCAGTTACACAGAGTTTTGTGAGTCACTTGCAGGGCAATTTTAACCTTAATAGGTCATGCTCACTTGAGGCTATTTAAAGGTTTAATTGGTAACAAAGAAGCACAGGCTTTGGCCGCCCGAACAGGGACTTGAACCCTGGACCCTCAGATTAAAAGTCTGATGCTCTACCGACTGAGCCATCCGGGCCTTTACAGCTTCTTTCTTACAGCGAATTCACATTGTTCAACTGATGCATGGTGGTCAAGCAGAAAAGGGAGGGATATTTTCTAGGCTTGGCCCCTGACTGTCTTCTGAACAGCCGGAAAGCATCTGGAAAGCAAGAGACTCCTGCATTCTTAAACTCATACTTGTAAGAAACTGGCAAACGCCCGAACAGGGACTTGAACCCTGGACCCTCAGATTAAAAGTCTGATGCTCTACCGACTGAGCTATCCGGGCCCTGACTGAAAATTCTATCGTGCCAGATAAGGTGACTCACACTCAAATACTACATCTCAGCAAATCGAGAATTAGGATACTTATCCGATTACTTAATCCATCTTTGACCTCATACCTAAAGTTCCATATTAAATGCCTTGTTTTCAACTTCCTGAGATATCCAGTTTTTTCTCCAGTTAGAGCTCTTTAGGCCTAACTACTGAGTTTCTCTTGAATAATAATGATGTCCAAAAATAGGCAACATGAACATTACAGCGTCGATGACCTCGTGGCGCAACGGTAGCGCGTCTGACTCCAGATCAGAAGGTTGCGTGTTCAAATCACGTCGGGGTCAAATATTGCTTTTAATCTAGTCATTGAGTGGGACCAGTTAGTCCACAACTTTAAAAGTACCTCAGTTACACAGAGTTCTTTGAGTCACTTGCAGGGCAATTTTAACCTTTATAGGTCATGCTCACTTGAGGCTATTTAAAGGTTTAATTGGTAACAAAGAAGCACAGGCTTTGGCCGCCCGAACAGGGACTTGAACCCTGGACCCTCAGATTAAAAGTCTGATGCTCTACCGACTGAGCTATCCGGGCCCTTAAGGATTGTTTCTTATGGCAAATTCACATTGTTCAACTGATGCATGGTGGTCAAGCAGAAAATGTTGGAATATTTTCTAGGCTTGGCCCCTGACTGTCTTCTGAACAGCCGGAAAGCATCTGGAAAGCAAGAGACTCCTGCATTCTTAAACTCATACTTGTAAGAAATTGGCAAACGCCCGAACAGGGACTTGAACCCTGGACCCTCAGATTAAAAGTCTGATGCTCTACCGACTGAGCTATCCGGGCCCTGACTGCAAATTCTATCATGCCAGATAAGGTGACTCACACTCAAATACTACATCTCAGCAAATCGAGAATTAGGATACCTATCCCATTACTTAATCCATCTTTGACCTCATACCTAAAGTTCCATATTAAATGCCTTGTTTTCAACTTCCTGAGATATCCAGTTTTTTCTCCAGTTAGAGCTCTTTAGGCCTAACTACTGAGTTTCTCTTGAATAATAATGATGTCCAAAAATAGGAAACATGAACACTACAGCATCGCTGACCTCGTGGCGCACCGGTAGCGCGTCTGACTCCAGATCAGAAGGTTGCGTGTTCAAATCACGTCGGGGTCAAATATTGCTTTTAATCTAGTCATTGAGTGGGACCAGTTAATCCACAACGTTAAAAGTACCTCAGTTACACAGAGTTTTGTCAGTCACTTGCAGGGCAATTTTAACCTTAATAGGTCATGCTCACTTGAGGCTATTTAAAGGTTTAATTGGTAACAAAGAAGCACAGGCTTTGGCCGCCCGAACAGGGACTTGAACCCTGGACCCTCAGATTAAAAGTCTGATGCTCTACCGACTGAGCCATCCGGGCCTTTACAGATTCTTTCTTACAGCGAATTCACATTGTTCAACTGATGCATGGTGGTCAAGCAGAAAAGGGAGGAATATTTTCTAGGCTTGGCCCCTGACTGTCTTCTGAACAGCCGGAAAGCATCTGGAAAGCAAGAGACTCCTGCATTCTTAAACTCATACTTGTAAGAAATTGGCAAACGCCCGAACAGGGACTTGAACCCTGGACCCTCAGATTAAAAGTCTGATGCTCTACCGACTGAGCTATCCGGGCCCTGACTGCAAATTCTATCATGCCAGATAAGGTGACTCACACTCAAATACTACATCTCAGCAAATCGAGAATTAGGATACCTATCCCATTACTTAATCCATCTTTGACCTCATACCTAAAGTTCCATATTAAATGCCTTGTTTTCAACTTCCTGAGATATCCAGTTTTTTCTCCAGTTAGAGCTCTTTAGGCCTAACTACTGAGTTTCTCTTGAATAATAATGATGTCCAAAAATAGGAAACATGAACACTACAGCATCGCTGACCTCGTGGCGCACCGGTAGCGCGTCTGACTCCAGATCAGAAGGTTGCGTGTTCAAATCACGTCGGGGTCAAATATTGCTTTTAATCTAGTCATTGAGTGGGACCAGTTAATCCACAACGTTAAAAGTACCTCAGTTACACAGAGTTTTGTCAGTCACTTGCAGGGCAATTTTAACCTTAATAGGTCATGCTCACTTGAGGCTATTTAAAGGTTTAATTGGTAACAAAGAAGCACAGGCTTTGGCCGACCGAACAGGGACTTGAACCCTGGACCCTCAGATTAAAAGTCTGATGCTCTACCGACTGAGCCATCCGGGCCTTTACAGATTCTTTCTTACAGCGAATTCACATTGTTCAACTGATGCATGGTGGTCAAGCAGAAAAGGGAGGAATATTTTCTAGGCTTGGCCCCTGACTGTCTTCTGAACAGCCGGAAAGCATCTGGAAAGCAAGAGACTCCTGCATTCTTAAACTCATACTTGTAAGAAATTGGCAAACGCCCGAACAGGGACTTGAACCCTGGACCCTCAGATTAAAAGTCTGATGCTCTACCGACTGAGCTATCCGGGCCCTGACTGAAAATTCTATCGTGCCAGATAAGGTGACTCACACTCAAATACTACATCTCAGCAAATCGAGAATTAGGATACCTATCCCATTACTTAATCCATCTTTGACCTCATACCTAAAGTTCCATATTAAATGCCTTGTTTTCAACTTCCTGAGATATCCAGTTTTTTCTCCAGTTAGAGCTCTTTAGGCCTAACTACTGAGTTTCTCTTGAATAATAATGATGTCCAAAAATAGGAAACATGAACAGTACAGCGTCGCTGACCTCGTGGCGCAACGGTAGCGCGTCTGACTCCAGATCAGAAGGTTGCGTGTTCAAATCACGTCGGGGTCAAATATTGCTTTTAATCTAGTCATTGAGTGGGACCAGTTAATCCACAACTTTAAAAGTACCTCAGTTACACAGAGTTCTTTGAGTCACTTGCAGGCCAATTTTAACCTTTATAGGTCATGCTCACTTGAGGCTATTTAAAGGTTTAATTGGTAACAAAGAAGCACAGGCTTTGGCCGACCGAACAGGGACTTGAACCCTAGACCCTCAGATTAAAAGTCTGATGCTCTACCGACTGAGCCATCCGGGCCTTTACAGATTCTTTCTTACAGCGAATTCACATTGTTCAACTGATGCATGGTGGTCAAGCAGAAAAGGGAGGAATATTTTCTAGGCTTGGCCCCTGACTGTCTTCTGAACAGCCGGAAAGCATCTGGAAAGCAAGAGACTCCTGCATTCTTAAACTCATACTTGTAAGAAATTGGCAAACGCCCGAACAGGGACTTGAACCCTGGACCCTCAGATTAAAAGTCTGATGCTCTACCGACTGAGCTATCCGGGCCCTGACTGAAAATTCTATCGTGCCAGATAAGGTGACTCACACTCAAATACTACATCTCAGCAAATCGAGAATTAGGATACCTATCCCATTACTTAATCCATCTTTGACCTCATACCTAAAGTTCCATATTAAATGCCTTGTTTTCAACTTCCTGAGATATCCAGTTTTTTCTCCAGTTAGAGCTCTTTAGGCCTAACTACTGAGTTTCTCTTGAATAATAATGATGTCCAAAAATAGGAAACATGAACAGTACAGCGTCGCTGACCTCGTGGCGCAACGGTAGCGCGTCTGACTCCAGATCAGAAGGTTGCGTGTTCAAATCACGTCGGGGTCAAATATTGCTTTTAATCTAGTCATTGAGTGGGACCAGTTAATCCACAACTTTAAAAGTACCTCAGTTACACAGAGTTTTGTGAGTCACTTGCAGGGCAATTTTAACCTTAATAGGTCATGCTCACTTGAGGCTATTTAAAGGTTTAATTGGTAACAAAGAAGCACAGGCTTTGGCCGCCCGAACAGGGACTTGAACCCTGGACCCTCAGATTAAAAGTCTGATGCTCTACCGACTGAGCCATCCGGACCTTTATAGATTCTTTCTTACAGCGAATTCACATTGTTCAACTGATGCATGGTGGTCAATTAGAAAAGGGAGGAATATTTTCTAGGCTTGGCCCCTGACTGTCTTCTGAACAGCCGGAAAGCATCTGGAAAGCAAGAGACTCCTGCATTCTTAAACTCATACTTGTAAGAAATTGGCAAACGCCCGAACAGGGACTTGAACCCTGGACCCTCAGATTAAAAGTCTGATGCTCTACCGACTGAGCTATCCGGGCCCTGACTGAAAATTCTATCGTGCCAGATAAGGTGACTCACACTCAAATACTACATCTCAGCAAATCGAGAATTAGGATACCTATCCCATTACTTAATCCATCTTTGACCTCATACCTAAAGTTCCATATTAAATGCCTTGTTTTCAACTTCCTGAGATATCCAGTTTTTTCTCCAGTTAGAGCTCTTTAGGCCTAACTACTGAGTTTCTCTTGAATAATAATGATGTCCAAAAATAGGAAACATGAACAGTACAGCGTCGCTGACCTCGTGGCGCAACGGTAGCGCGTCTGACTCCAGATCAGAAGGTTGCGTGTTCAAATCACGTCGGGGTCAAATATTGCTTTTAATCTAGTCATTGAGTGGGACCAGTTAATCCACAACTTTAAAAGTACCTCAGTTACACAGAGTTTTGTGAGTCACTTGCAGGGCAATTTTAACCTTAATAGGTCATGCTCACTTGAGGCTATTTAAAGGTTTAATTGGTAACAAAGAAGCACAGGCTTTGGCCGCCCGAACAGGGACTTGAACCCTGGACCCTCAGATTAAAAGTCTGATGCTCTACCGACTGAGCCATCCGGACCTTTATAGATTCTTTCTTACAGCGAATTCACATTGTTCAACTGATGCATGGTGGTCAATTAGAAAAGGGAGGAATATTTTCTAGGCTTGGCCCCTGACTGTCTTCTGAACAGCCGGAAAGCATCTGGAAAGCAAGAGACTCCTGCATTCTTAAACTCATACTTGTAAGAAATTGGCAAACGCCCAAACAGGGACTTGAACCCTGGACCCTCAGATTAAAAGTCTGATGCTCTACCGACTGAGCTATCCGGGCCCTGACTGAAAATTCTATCGTGCCACATAAGGTGACTCACACTCAAATACTACATCTCAGCAAATCGAGAATTAGGATACTTATCCCATTACTTAATCCATCTTTGACCTCATACCTAAAGTTCCATATTAAATGCCTTGTTTTCAACTTCCTGAGATATCCAGTTTTTTCTCCAGTTAGAGCTCTTTAGGCCTAACTACTGAGTTTCTCTTGAATAATAATGATGTCCAAAAATAGGCAACATGAACACTACAGCGTCGATGACCTCGTGGCGCAACGGTAGCGTGTCTGACTCCAGATCAGAAGTTTGCGTGTTCAAATCATGTCGGGGTCAAATATTGCTTTTAATCTAGTCATTGAGTGGGACCAGTTAGTCCACAACTTTAAAAGCACCTCAGTTACACAGAGTTCTTTGAGTCACTTGCAGGGCAATTTTAACCTTTATAGGTCATGCTCACTTGAGGCTATTTAAAGGTTTAATTGGTAACAAAGAAGCACAGGCTTTGGCTGCCCGAACAGGGACTTGAACCCTGGACCCTCAGATTAAAAGTCTGATGCTCTACCGACTGAGCCATCCGGACCTTTATAGATTCTTTCTTACAGCGAATTCACATTGTTCAACTGATGCATGGTGGTCAATTAGAAAAGGGAGGAATATTTTCTAGGCTTGGCCCCTGACTGTCTTCTGAACAGCCGGAAAGCATCTGGAAAGCAAGAGACTCCTGCATTCTTAAACTCATACTTGTAAGAAATTGGCAAACGCCCGAACAGGGACTTGAACCCTGGACCCTCAGATTAAAAGTCTGATGCTCTACCGACTGAGCCATCCGGCCCCTGAGTGAAAATTCTATCGTGCCAGATAAGGTGACTCACACTCAAATACTACATCTCAGCAAATCGAGAATTAGGATACTTATCCCATTACTTAATCCATCTTTGACCTCATACCTAAAGTTCCATATTAAATGCCTTGTTTTCAACTTCCTGAGATATCCAGTTTTTTCTCCAGTTAGAGCTCTTTAAGCCTAACTACTGAGTTTCTCTTGAATAATAATGATGTCCAAAAATAGGCAACATGAACACTACAGCGTCGATGACCTCGTGGCGCAAAGGTAGCGCGTCTGACTCCAGATCAGAAGGTTGCGTGTTCAAATCACGTCGGGGTCAAATATTGCTTTTAATCTAGTCATTGAGTGGGACCAGTTAGTCCACAACTTTAAAAGTACCTCAGTTACACAGAGTTCTTTGAGTCACTTGCAGGCCAATTTTAACCTTTATAGGTCATGCTCACTTGAGGCTATTTAAAGGTTTAATTGGTAACAAAGAAGCACAGGCTTTGGCCCCCCGAACAGGGACTTGAACCCTGGACCCCCAGATTAAAAGTCTGATGCTCTACCGACTGAGCCATCCGGGCCTTCACAGATTCTTTCTTACAGCGAATTCACATTGTTCAACTGATGCATGGTGGTCAAGCAGAAAAGGGAGGAATATTTTCTAGGCTTGGCCCCTGACTGTCTTCTGAACAGCCGGAAAGCATCTGGAAAGCAAGAGACTCCTGCATTCTTAAACTCATACTTGTAAGAAATTGGCAAACGCCCGAACAGGGACTTGAACCCTGGACCCTCAGATTAAAAGTCTGATGCTCTACCGACTGAGCTATCCGGGCCCTGACCGAAAATTCTATCGTGCCAGATAAGGTGACTCACACTCAAATACTACATCTCAGCAAATCGAGAATTAGGATACCTATCCCATTACTTAATCCATCTTTGACCTCATACCTAAAGTTCCATATTAAATGCCTTGTTTTCAACTTCCTGAGATATCCAGTTTTTTCTCCAGTTAAAGCTCTTTAGGCCTAACTACTGAGTTTCTCTTGAATAATAATGATGTCCAAAAATAGGAAAAATGAACACTACAGCGTCGCTGACCTCGTGGCGCAACGGTAGCGCGTCTGACTCCAGATCAGAAGGTTGCGTGTTCAAATCACGTCGGGGTCAAATATTGCTTTTAATCTAGTCATTGAGTGGGACCAGTTAGTAACTTTAAAAGTCTGTGTAACTTTAAAAGTACCTCAGTTACACAGAGTTCTTTGAGTCACTTGCAGGGCAATTTTAACCTTTATAGGTCATGCTCACTTGAGGCTATTTAAAGGTTTAATTGGTAACAAAGAAGCAAAGGCTATGGCCACCCGAATAGGGACTTGAACCCTGGACACTCAGATTAAAAGTCTGATGCTCTACCGACTGAGCCATCCAGGCCTTTATAGATTCTTTCTTACAGCGAATTCACATTGTTCAACTGATGCATGGTGGTCAAGCAGAAAAGGGAGGAATATTTTCTAGGCTTGGCCTTTGACTGTCTTCTGAACAGCCGGAAAGCATCTGGAAAGCAAGAGACTCCTGCATTCTTAATCTCATACTTGTAAGAAATTGGCAAACGCCCGAACAGGGACTTGAACCCTGGACCCTCAGATTAAAAGTCTGATGCTCTACCGACTGAGCTATCCGGGCCCTGACTGAAAATTCTATCGTGCCAGATAAGGTGACTCACACTCAAATACTACATCTCAGCAAATCGAGAATTAGGATACCTATCCCATTACTTAATCCATCTTTGACCTCATACCTAAAGTTCCATATTAAATGCCTTGTTTTCAACTTCCTGAGATATCCAGTTTTTTCTCCAGTTAGAGCTCTTTAGGCCTAACTACTGAGTTTCTCTTGAATAATAATGATGTCCAAAAATAGGAAACATGAACACTACAGCGTCGATGACCTCGTGGCGCAACGGTAGCGTGTCTGACTCCAGATCAGAAGGTTGCGTGTTCAAATCACGTCGGGTCAAATATTGCTTTTAATCTAGTCATTGAGTGGGACCAGTTAATCCACAACTTTAAAAGTACCTCAGTTACACAGAGTTTTGTGAGTCACTTGCAGGGCAATTTTAACCTTTATAGGTCATGCTCACTTGAGGCTATTTAAAGGTTTAATTGGTAACAAAGAAGCACAGGCTTTGGCCGCCCGAACAGGGACTTGAACCCTGGACCCTCAGATTAAAAGTCTGATGCTCTACCGACTGAGCCATCCGGGCCTTTACAGCTTGTTTCTTACAGCGAATTCACATTGTTCAACTGATGCATGGTGGTCAAGCAGAAAAGGGAGGGATATTTTCTAGGCTTGGCCCCTGACTGTCTTCTGAACAGCCGGAAAGCATCTGGAAAGCAAGAGACTCCTGCATTCTTAAACTCATACTTGTAAGAAACTGGCAAACACCCGAACAGGGACTTGAACCCTGGACCCTCAGATCAAAAGTCTGATGCTCTACCGACTGAGCTATCCGGGCCCTGACTGAAAATTCTATCGTGCCAGATAAGGTGACTCACACTCAAATACTACATCTCAGCAAATCGAGAATTAGGATACTTATCCGATTACTTAATCCATCTTTGACCTCATACCTAAAGTTCCATATTAAATGCCTTGTTTTCAACTTCCTGAGATATCCAGTTTTTTTCTCCAGTTAGAGCTCTTTAGGCCTAACTACTGAGTTTCTCTTGAACAAAAATGATGTCCAAAAATAGGCAACATGAACATTACAGCATCGATGACCTCGTGGCGCAACGGTAGCGCGTCTGACTCCAGATCAGAAGGTTGCGTGTTCAAATCACGTCGGGGTCAAATATTGCTTTTAATCTAGTCATTGAGTGGGACCAGTTAGTCCACAACTTTAAAAGTACCTCAGTTACACAGAGTTCTTTGAGTCACTTGCAGGGCAATTTTAACCTTTATAGGTCATGCTCACTTGAGGCTATTTAAAGGTTTAATTGGTAAAAAAGAAGCAAAGGCTTTGGCCGGCCGAATAGGGACTTGAACCCTGGACCCTCAGATTAAAAGTCTGATGCTCTCCCGACAGAGCCATCCGGGCCTTTACAGATTCTTTCTTACAGCGAATTCACATTGTTCAACTGATGCATGGTGGTCAAGCAGAAAAGGGAGGAATATTTTCTAGGCTTGGCCCCTGACTGTCTTCTGAACAGCCGGAAAGCATCTGGAAAGCAAGAGACTCCTGTATTCTTAAACTCATACTTGTAAGAAACTGGCAAACGCCCGAACAGGGACTTGAACCCTGGACCCTCAGATTAAAAGTCTGATGCTCTACCGACTGAGCTATCCGGGGCCTGAATGAAAATTCTATCGTGCCAGATAAGGTGACTCACACTCAAATACTACATCTCAGCAAATCGAGAATTAGGATACTTATCCCATTACTTAATCCATCTTTGACCTCATACCTAAAGTTCCATATTAAATGCCTTGTTTTCAACTTCCTGAGATATCCAGTTTTTTCTCCAGTTAGAGCTCTTTAGGCCTAACTACTGAGTTTCTCTTGAATAATAATGATGTCCAAAAATAGGCAACATGAACACTACAGCGTCGATGACCTCGTGGCGCAACGGTAGCGTGTCTGACTCCAGATCAGAAGGTTGCGTGTTCAAATCACGTCGGGGTCAAATATTGCTTTT
>NC_064419.1:36393533-36398533 GCF_023375975.1 Astyanax mexicanus | reverse complement strand
ATCACGTCGGGGTCAAATATTGCTTTTAATCTAGTCATTGAGTGGGACCAGTTAATCCCCAACTTTAAAAGTACCTCAGTTACACAGAGTTTTGTCAGTCAGTTGCAGGGCAATTTTAACCTTAATAGGTCATGCTCACTTGAGGCTATTTAAAGGTTTAATTGGTAACAAAGAAGCACAGGCTTTGGCCGCCCGAACAGGGACTTGAACCCTGGACCCTCAGATAAAAAGTCTGATGCTCTACCGACTGAGCCATCCGGGCCTTTACAGCTTCTTTCTTACAGCGAATTCACATTGTTCAACTGATGCATGGTGGTCAAGCAGAAAAGGGAGGGATATTGTCTAGGCTTGGCCCCTGACTGTCTTCTGAACAGCCGGAAAGCATCTGGAAAGCAAGAGACTGCTGCATTCTTAAACTCATACTTGTAAGAAACTGGCAAACGCCCGAACAGGGACTTGAACCCTGGACCCTCAGATTAAAAGTCTGATGCTCTACCGACTGAGCTATCCGGGCCCTGACTGAAAATTCTATCGTGCCAGATAAGGTGACTCACACTCAAATACTACATCTCAGCAAATCGAGAATTAGGATACTTATCCGATTACTTAATCCATCTTTGACCTCATACCTAAAGTTCCATATTAAATGCCTTGTTTTCAACTTCCTGAGATATCCAGTTTTTTCTCCAGTTAGAGCTCTTTAGGCCTAACTACTGAGTTTCTCTTGAAAAAAAATGATGTCCAAAAATAGGCAACATGAACATTACAGCGTCGATGACCTCGTGGCGAAACGGTAGCGCGTCTGACTCCAGATCAGAAGGTTGCGTGTTCAAATCACGTCGGGGTCAAATATTGCTTTTAATCTAGTCATTGAGTGGGACCAGTTAGTCCACAACTTTAAAACTACCTCAGTTACACAGAGTTCTTTGAGTCACTTGCAGGGCAATTTTAACCTTTATAGGTCATGCTCACTTGAGGCTATTTAAAGGTTTAATTTTTTAACAAAGAAGCACAGGCTTTGGCCGCCCGAACAGGGACTTGAACCCTGGACCCTCAGATTAAAAGTCTGATGCTCTACCGACTGAGCCATCCGGGCCTTTACAGATTCTTTCTTACAGCGAATTCACATTGTTCAACTGATGCATGGTGGTCAAGCAGAAAAGGGAGGAATATTTTCTAGGCTTGGCCCCTGACTGTCTTCTGAACAGCCGGAAAGCATCTGGAAAGCAAGAGACTCCTGCATTCTTAAACTCATATTTGTAAGAAATTGGCAAACGCCCGAACAGGGACTTGAACCCTGGACCCTCAGATTAAAAGTCTGATGCTCTACCGACTGAGCTATCCAGGCCCTGACTGAAAATTCTATCGTGCCAGATAAGGTGACTCACACTCAAATACTACATCTCAGCAAATCGAGAATTAGGATACCTATCCCATTACTTAATCCATCTTTGACCTCATACCTAAAGTTCCATATTAAATGCCTTGTTTTCAACTTCCTGAGATATCCAGTTTTTTCTCCAGTTAGAGCTCTTTAGGCCTAACTACTGAGTTTCTCTTGAATAATAATGATGTCCAAAAATAGGAAACATGAACACTACAGCGTCGCTGACCTCGTGGCGCAATGGTACCGCGTCTGACTCCAGATCAGAAGGTTGCGTGTTCAAATCACGTCTGGGTCAAATATTGCTTTTAATCTAGTCATTGAGTGGGACCAGTTAATCCACAACTTTAAAAGTACCTCAGTTACACAGAGTTTTGTGAGTCACTTGCAGGGCAATTTTAACCTTAATAGGTCATGCTCACTTGAGGCTATTTAAAGGTTTAATTGGTAACAAAGAAGCACAGGCTTTGGCCGCCCGAACAGGGACTTGAACCCTGGACCCTCAGATTAAAAGTCTGATGCTCTACCGACTGAGCCATCCGGACCTTTATAGATTCTTTCTTACAGCGAATTCACATTGTTCAACTGATGCATGGTGGTCAATTAGAAAAGGGAGGAATATTTTCTAGGCTTGGCCCCTGACTGTCTTCTGAACAGCCGGAAAGCATCTGGAAAGCAAGAGACTCCTGCATTCTTAAACTCATACTTGTAAGAAACTGGCAAACGCCCGAACAGGGACTTGAACCCTGGACCCTCAGATTAAAAGTCTGATGCTCTACCGACTGAGCTATCCGGGCCCTGACTGAAAATTCTATCGTGCCAGATAAGGTGACTCACACTCAAATACTACATCTCAGCAAATCGAGAATTAGGATACTTATCCGATTACTTAATCCATCTTTGACCTCATACCTAAAGTTCCATATTAAATGCCTTGTTTTCAACTTCCTGAGATATCCAGTTTTTTCTCCAGTTAGAGCTCTTTAGGCCTAACTACTGAGTTTCTCTTGAATAATAATGATGTCCAAAAATAGGCAACATGAACATTACAGCGTCGATGACCTCGTGGCGCAACGGTAGCGCGTCTGACTCCAGATCAGAAGGTTGCGTGTTCAAATCACGTCGGGGTCAAATATTGCTTTTAATCTAGTCATTGAGTGGGACCAGTTAGTCCACAACTTTAAAAGTACCTCAGTTACACAGAGTTCTTTGAGTCACTTGCAGGGCAATTTTAACCTTTATAGGTCATGCTCACTTGAGGCTATTTAAAGGTTTAATTGGTAACAAAGAAGCACAGGCTTTGGCCGCCCGAACAGGGACTTGAACCCTGGACCCTCAGATTAAAAGTCTGATGCTCTACCGACTGAGCCATCCGGGCCTTTACAGATTCTTTCTTACAGCGAATTCACATTGTTCAACTGATGCATGGTGGTCAAGCAGAAAAGGGAGGAATATTTTCTAGGCTTGGCCCCTGACTGTCTTCTGAACAGCCGGAAAGCATCTGGAAAGCAAGAGACTCCTGCATTCTTAAACTCATACTTGTAAGAAATTGGCAAACGCCCGAACAGGGACTTGAACCCTGGACCCTCAGATTAAAAGTCTGATGCTCTACCGACTGAGCTATCCGGGCCCTGACTGCAAATTCTATCATGCCAGATAAGGTGACTCACACTCAAATACTACATCTCAGCAAATCGAGAATTAGGATACCTATCCCATTACTTAATCCATCTTTGACCTCATACCTAAAGTTCCATATTAAATGCCTTGTTTTCAACTTCCTGAGATATCCAGTTTTTTCTCCAGTTAGAGCTCTTTAGGCCTAACTACTGAGTTTCTCTTGAATAATAATGATGTCCAAAAATAGGAAACATGAACACTACAGCATCGCTGACCTCGTGGCGCACCGGTAGCGCGTCTGACTCCAGATCAGAAGGTTGCGTGTTCAAATCACGTCGGGGTCAAATATTGCTTTTAATCTAGTCATTGAGTGGGACCAGTTAATCCACAACGTTAAAAGTACCTCAGTTACACAGAGTTTTGTCAGTCACTTGCAGGGCAATTTTAACCTTAATAGGTCATGCTCACTTGAGGCTATTTAAAGGTTTAATTGGTAACAAAGAAGCACAGGCTTTGGCCGCCCGAACAGGGACTTGAACCCTGGACCCTCAGATTAAAAGTCTGATGCTCTACCGACTGAGCCATCCGGGCCTTTACAGATTCTTTCTTACAGCGAATTCACATTGTTCAACTGATGCATGGTGGTCAAGCAGAAAAGGGAGGAATATTTTCTAGGCTTGGCCCCTGACTGTCTTCTGAACAGCCGGAAAGCATCTGGAAAGCAAGAGACTCCTGCATTCTTAAACTCATACTTGTAAGAAATTGGCAAACGCCCGAACAGGGACTTGAACCCTGGACCCTCAGATTAAAAGTCTGATGCTCTACCGACTGAGCTATCCGGGCCCTGACTGCAAATTCTATCATGCCAGATAAGGTGACTCACACTCAAATACTACATCTCAGCAAATCGAGAATTAGGATACCTATCCCATTACTTAATCCATCTTTGACCTCATACCTAAAGTTCCATATTAAATGCCTTGTTTTCAACTTCCTGAGATATCCAGTTTTTTCTCCAGTTAGAGCTCTTTAGGCCTAACTACTGAGTTTCTCTTGAATAATAATGATGTCCAAAAATAGGAAACATGAACACTACAGCATCGCTGACCTCGTGGCGCACCGGTAGCGCGTCTGACTCCAGATCAGAAGGTTGCGTGTTCAAATCACGTCGGGGTCAAATATTGCTTTTAATCTAGTCATTGAGTGGGACCAGTTAATCCACAACGTTAAAAGTACCTCAGTTACACAGAGTTTTGTCAGTCACTTGCAGGGCAATTTTAACCTTAATAGGTCATGCTCACTTGAGGCTATTTAAAGGTTTAATTGGTAACAAAGAAGCACAGGCTTTGGCCGACCGAACAGGGACTTGAACCCTGGACCCTCAGATTAAAAGTCTGATGCTCTACCGACTGAGCCATCCGGGCCTTTACAGATTCTTTCTTACAGCGAATTCACATTGTTCAACTGATGCATGGTGGTCAAGCAGAAAAGGGAGGAATATTTTCTAGGCTTGGCCCCTGACTGTCTTCTGAACAGCCGGAAAGCATCTGGAAAGCAAGAGACTCCTGCATTCTTAAACTCATACTTGTAAGAAATTGGCAAACGCCCGAACAGGGACTTGAACCCTGGACCCTCAGATTAAAAGTCTGATGCTCTACCGACTGAGCTATCCGGGCCCTGACTGAAAATTCTATCGTGCCAGATAAGGTGACTCACACTCAAATACTACATCTCAGCAAATCGAGAATTAGGATACCTATCCCATTACTTAATCCATCTTTGACCTCATACCTAAAGTTCCATATTAAATGCCTTGTTTTCAACTTCCTGAGATATCCAGTTTTTTCTCCAGTTAGAGCTCTTTAGGCCTAACTACTGAGTTTCTCTTGAATAATAATGATGTCCAAAAATAGGAAACATGAACAGTACAGCGTCGCTGACCTCGTGGCGCAACGGTAGCGCGTCTGACTCCAGATCAGAAGGTTGCGTGTTCAAA
>NC_064419.1:36376033-36391033 GCF_023375975.1 Astyanax mexicanus | reverse complement strand
CATGTCGGGGTCAAATATTGCTTTTAATCTAGTCATTGAGTGGGACCAGTTAGTCCACAACTTTAAAAGCACCTCAGTTACACAGAGTTCTTTGAGTCACTTGCAGGGCAATTTTAACCTTTATAGGTCATGCTCACTTGAGGCTATTTAAAGGTTTAATTGGTAACAAAGAAGCACAGGCTTTGGCTGCCCGAACAGGGACTTGAACCCTGGACCCTCAGATTAAAAGTCTGATGCTCTACCGACTGAGCCATCCGGACCTTTATAGATTCTTTCTTACAGCGAATTCACATTGTTCAACTGATGCATGGTGGTCAATTAGAAAAGGGAGGAATATTTTCTAGGCTTGGCCCCTGACTGTCTTCTGAACAGCCGGAAAGCATCTGGAAAGCAAGAGACTCCTGCATTCTTAAACTCATACTTGTAAGAAATTGGCAAACGCCCGAACAGGGACTTGAACCCTGGACCCTCAGATTAAAAGTCTGATGCTCTACCGACTGAGCCATCCGGCCCCTGAGTGAAAATTCTATCGTGCCAGATAAGGTGACTCACACTCAAATACTACATCTCAGCAAATCGAGAATTAGGATACTTATCCCATTACTTAATCCATCTTTGACCTCATACCTAAAGTTCCATATTAAATGCCTTGTTTTCAACTTCCTGAGATATCCAGTTTTTTCTCCAGTTAGAGCTCTTTAAGCCTAACTACTGAGTTTCTCTTGAATAATAATGATGTCCAAAAATAGGCAACATGAACACTACAGCGTCGATGACCTCGTGGCGCAAAGGTAGCGCGTCTGACTCCAGATCAGAAGGTTGCGTGTTCAAATCACGTCGGGGTCAAATATTGCTTTTAATCTAGTCATTGAGTGGGACCAGTTAGTCCACAACTTTAAAAGTACCTCAGTTACACAGAGTTCTTTGAGTCACTTGCAGGCCAATTTTAACCTTTATAGGTCATGCTCACTTGAGGCTATTTAAAGGTTTAATTGGTAACAAAGAAGCACAGGCTTTGGCCCCCCGAACAGGGACTTGAACCCTGGACCCCCAGATTAAAAGTCTGATGCTCTACCGACTGAGCCATCCGGGCCTTCACAGATTCTTTCTTACAGCGAATTCACATTGTTCAACTGATGCATGGTGGTCAAGCAGAAAAGGGAGGAATATTTTCTAGGCTTGGCCCCTGACTGTCTTCTGAACAGCCGGAAAGCATCTGGAAAGCAAGAGACTCCTGCATTCTTAAACTCATACTTGTAAGAAATTGGCAAACGCCCGAACAGGGACTTGAACCCTGGACCCTCAGATTAAAAGTCTGATGCTCTACCGACTGAGCTATCCGGGCCCTGACCGAAAATTCTATCGTGCCAGATAAGGTGACTCACACTCAAATACTACATCTCAGCAAATCGAGAATTAGGATACCTATCCCATTACTTAATCCATCTTTGACCTCATACCTAAAGTTCCATATTAAATGCCTTGTTTTCAACTTCCTGAGATATCCAGTTTTTTCTCCAGTTAGAGCTCTTTAGGCCTAACTACTGAGTTTCTCTTGAATAATAATGATGTCCAAAAATAGGAAAAATGAACACTACAGCGTCGCTGACCTCGTGGCGCAACGGTAGCGCGTCTGACTCCAGATCAGAAGGTTGCGTGTTCAAATCACGTCGGGGTCAAATATTGCTTTTAATCTAGTCATTGAGTGGGACCAGTTAGTAACTTTAAAAGTCTGTGTAACTTTAAAAGTACCTCAGTTACACAGAGTTCTTTGAGTCACTTGCAGGGCAATTTTAACCTTTATAGGTCATGCTCACTTGAGGCTATTTAAAGGTTTAATTGGTAACAAAGAAGCAAAGGCTATGGCCACCCGAATAGGGACTTGAACCCTGGACACTCAGATTAAAAGTCTGATGCTCTACCGACTGAGCCATCCAGGCCTTTATAGATTCTTTCTTACAGCGAATTCACATTGTTCAACTGATGCATGGTGGTCAAGCAGAAAAGGGAGGAATATTTTCTAGGCTTGGCCTTTGACTGTCTTCTGAACAGCCGGAAAGCATCTGGAAAGCAAGAGACTCCTGCATTCTTAATCTCATACTTGTAAGAAATTGGCAAACGCCCGAACAGGGACTTGAACCCTGGACCCTCAGATTAAAAGTCTGATGCTCTACCGACTGAGCTATCCGGGCCCTGACTGAAAATTCTATCGTGCCAGATAAGGTGACTCACACTCAAATACTACATCTCAGCAAATCGAGAATTAGGATACCTATCCCATTACTTAATCCATCTTTGACCTCATACCTAAAGTTCCATATTAAATGCCTTGTTTTCAACTTCCTGAGATATCCAGTTTTTTCTCCAGTTAGAGCTCTTTAGGCCTAACTACTGAGTTTCTCTTGAATAATAATGATGTCCAAAAATAGGAAACATGAACACTACAGCGTCGATGACCTCGTGGCGCAACGGTAGCGTGTCTGACTCCAGATCAGAAGGTTGCGTGTTCAAATCACGTCGGGTCAAATATTGCTTTTAATCTAGTCATTGAGTGGGACCAGTTAATCCACAACTTTAAAAGTACCTCAGTTACACAGAGTTTTGTGAGTCACTTGCAGGGCAATTTTAACCTTTATAGGTCATGCTCACTTGAGGCTATTTAAAGGTTTAATTGGTAACAAAGAAGCACAGGCTTTGGCCGCCCGAACAGGGACTTGAACCCTGGACCCTCAGATTAAAAGTCTGATGCTCTACCGACTGAGCCATCCGGGCCTTTACAGCTTGTTTCTTACAGCGAATTCACATTGTTCAACTGATGCATGGTGGTCAAGCAGAAAAGGGAGGGATATTTTCTAGGCTTGGCCCCTGACTGTCTTCTGAACAGCCGGAAAGCATCTGGAAAGCAAGAGACTCCTGCATTCTTAAACTCATACTTGTAAGAAACTGGCAAACACCCGAACAGGGACTTGAACCCTGGACCCTCAGATCAAAAGTCTGATGCTCTACCGACTGAGCTATCCGGGCCCTGACTGAAAATTCTATCGTGCCAGATAAGGTGACTCACACTCAAATACTACATCTCAGCAAATCGAGAATTAGGATACTTATCCGATTACTTAATCCATCTTTGACCTCATACCTAAAGTTCCATATTAAATGCCTTGTTTTCAACTTCCTGAGATATCCAGTTTTTTTCTCCAGTTAGAGCTCTTTAGGCCTAACTACTGAGTTTCTCTTGAACAAAAATGATGTCCAAAAATAGGCAACATGAACATTACAGCATCGATGACCTCGTGGCGCAACGGTAGCGCGTCTGACTCCAGATCAGAAGGTTGCGTGTTCAAATCACGTCGGGGTCAAATATTGCTTTTAATCTAGTCATTGAGTGGGACCAGTTAGTCCACAACTTTAAAAGTACCTCAGTTACACAGAGTTCTTTGAGTCACTTGCAGGGCAATTTTAACCTTTATAGGTCATGCTCACTTGAGGCTATTTAAAGGTTTAATTGGTAAAAAAGAAGCAAAGGCTTTGGCCGGCCGAATAGGGACTTGAACCCTGGACCCTCAGATTAAAAGTCTGATGCTCTCCCGACAGAGCCATCCGGGCCTTTACAGATTCTTTCTTACAGCGAATTCACATTGTTCAACTGATGCATGGTGGTCAAGCAGAAAAGGGAGGAATATTTTCTAGGCTTGGCCCCTGACTGTCTTCTGAACAGCCGGAAAGCATCTGGAAAGCAAGAGACTCCTGTATTCTTAAACTCATACTTGTAAGAAACTGGCAAACGCCCGAACAGGGACTTGAACCCTGGACCCTCAGATTAAAAGTCTGATGCTCTACCGACTGAGCTATCCGGGGCCTGAATGAAAATTCTATCGTGCCAGATAAGGTGACTCACACTCAAATACTACATCTCAGCAAATCGAGAATTAGGATACTTATCCCATTACTTAATCCATCTTTGACCTCATACCTAAAGTTCCATATTAAATGCCTTGTTTTCAACTTCCTGAGATATCCAGTTTTTTCTCCAGTTAGAGCTCTTTAGGCCTAACTACTGAGTTTCTCTTGAATAATAATGATGTCCAAAAATAGGCAACATGAACACTACAGCGTCGATGACCTCGTGGCGCAACGGTAGCGTGTCTGACTCCAGATCAGAAGGTTGCGTGTTCAAATCACGTCGGGGTCAAATATTGCTTTTAATCTAGTCATTGAGTGGGACCAGTTAGTAACTTTAAAAGTCTGTGCAACTTTAAAAGTACCTCAGTTACACAGAGTTCTTTGAGTCACTTGCAGGGCAATTTTAACCTTTATAGGTCATGCTCACTTGAGGCTATTTAAAGGTTTAATTGGTAACAAAGAAGCAAAGGCTTTGGCCGGCCGAATAGGGATTTGAACCCTGGACCCTCAGATTAAAAGTCTGATGCTCTCCCGACCGAGCCATCCGGGCCTTTACAGATTTTTTCTTACAGCGAATTCACATTGTTCAACTGATGCATGGTGGTCAAGCAGAAAAGGGAGGAATATTTTCTAGGCTTGGCCCCTGACTGTCTTCTGAAGAGCCGGAAAGCATCTGGAAAGCAAGAGACTCCTGCATTCTTAAACTCATACTTGTAAGAAATTGGCAAACGCCCGAACAGGGACTTGAACCCTGGACCCTCAGATTAAAAGTCTGATGCTCTACCGACTGAGCTATCCGGGCCCTGACTAAAAATTCTATCGTGCCAGATAAGGTGACTCACACTCAAATACTACATCTCAGCAAATCGAGAATTAGGATACCTATCCCATTACTTAATCCATCTTTGACCTCATACCTAAAGTTCCATATTAAATGCCTTGTTTTCAACTTCCTGAGATATCCAGTTTTTTCTCCAGTTAGAGCTCTTTAGGCCTAACTACTGAGTTTCTCTTGAATAATAATGATGTCCAAAAATAGGAAACATGAACACTACAGCGTCGCTGACCTCGTGGCGCACCGGTAGCGCGTCTGACTCCAGATCAGAAGGTTGCGTGTTCAAATCACGTCGGGGTCAAATATTGCTTTTAATCTAGTCATTGAGTGGGACCAGTTAGTAACTTTAAAAGTCTGTGCAACTTTAAAAGTACCTCAGTTACACAGAGTTCTTTGAGTCACTTGCAGGGCAATTTTAACCTTTATAGGTCATGCTCACTTGAGGCTATTTAAAGGTTTAATTGGTAACAAAGAAGCAAAGGCTTTGGCCGGCCGAATAGGGATTTGAACCCTGGACCCTCAGATTAAAAGTCTGATGCTCTCCCGACCGAGCCATCCGGGCCTTTACAGATTTTTTCTTACAGCGAATTCACATTGTTCAACTGATGCATGGTGGTCAAGCAGAAAAGGGAGGAATATTTTCTAGGCTTGGCCCCTGACTGTCTTCTGAAGAGCCGGAAAGCATCTGGAAAGCAAGAGACTCCTGCATTCTTAAACTCATACTTGTAAGAAATTGGCAAACGCCCGAACAGGGACTTGAACCCTGGACCCTCAGATTAAAAGTCTGATGCTCTACCGACTGAGCTATCCGGGCCCTGACTAAAAATTCTATCGTGCCAGATAAGGTGACTCACACTCAAATACTACATCTCAGCAAATCGAGAATTAGGATACCTATCCCATTACTTAATCCATCTTCGACCTCATACCTAAAGTTCCATATTAAATGCCTTGTTTTCAACTTCCTGAGATATCCAGTTTTTTCTCCGGTTAGAGCTCTTTAGGCCTAACCATTGAGTTTCTCTTGAATAATAGTGATGTCCAAAAATAGGCAACATGAACATTACAGCGTCGATGACCTCGTGGCGCAACGGTAGCGCGTCTGACTCCAGATCAGAAGGTTGCGTGTTCAAATCACGTCGGGGTCAAATATTGCTTTTAATCTAGTCATTGAGTGGGACCAGTTAGTCCACAACTTTAAAGGTACCTCAGTTACACAGAGTTCTTTGAGTCACTTGCAGGGCAATTTTAACCTTTATAGGTCATGCTCACTTGAGGCTATTTAAAGGTTTAATTGGTAACAAAGAAGCACAGGCTTTGGCCGCCCGAACAGGGACTTGAACCCTGGACCCTCAGATTAAAAGTCTGATGCTCTACCGACTGAGCTATCCGGGCCCTTAAGGATTGTTTCTTATGGCAAATTCACATTGTTCAACTGATGCATGGTGGTCAAGCAGAAAATGTTGGAATATTTTCTAGGCTTGGCCCCTGACTGTCTTCTGAACAGCCGGAAAGCATCTGGAAAGCAAGAGACTCCTGCATTCTTAAACTCATACTTGTAAGAAATTGGCAAATGCCCGAACAGGGACTTGAACCCTGGACCCTCAGATTAAAAGTCTGATGCTCTACCGACTGAGCTATCCGGGCCCTGACTGAAAATTCTATCATGCCAGATAAGGTGACTCACACTCAAATACTACATCTCAGCAAATCGAGAATTAGGATACCTATCCCATTACTTAATCCATCTTCGACCTCATACCTAAAGTTCCATATTAAATGCCTTGTTTTCAACTTCCTGAGATATCCAGTTTTTTCTCCAGTTAGAGCTCTTTAGGCCTAACTACTGAGTTTCTCTTGAATAATAATGATGTCCAAAAATAGGAAACATGAACACTACAGCGTCGCTGACCTCGTGGCGCAACGGTAGCGTGTCTGACTCCAGATCAGAAGGTTGCGTGTTCAAATCACGTCGGGGTCAAATATTGCTTTTAATCTAGTCATTGAGTGGGACCAGTTAATCCCCAACTTTAAAAGTACCTCAGTTACACAGAGTTTTGTCAGTCAGTTGCAGGGCAATTTTAACCTTAATAGGTCATGCTCACTTGAGGCTATTTAAAGGTTTAATTGGTAACAAAGAAGCACAGGCTTTGGCCGCCCGAACAGGGACTTGAACCCTGGACCCTCAGATAAAAAGTCTGATGCTCTACCGACTGAGCCATCCGGGCCTTTACAGCTTCTTTCTTACAGCGAATTCACATTGTTCAACTGATGCATGGTGGTCAAGCAGAAAAGGGAGGGATATTGTCTAGGCTTGGCCCCTGACTGTCTTCTGAACAGCCGGAAAGCATCTGGAAAGCAAGAGACTGCTGCATTCTTAAACTCATACTTGTAAGAAACTGGCAAACGCCCGAACAGGGACTTGAACCCTGGACCCTCAGATTAAAAGTCTGATGCTCTACCGACTGAGCTATCCGGGCCCTGACTGAAAATTCTATCGTGCCAGATAAGGTGACTCACACTCAAATACTACATCTCAGCAAATCGAGAATTAGGATACTTATCCGATTACTTAATCCATCTTTGACCTCATACCTAAAGTTCCATATTAAATGCCTTGTTTTCAACTTCCTGAGATATCCAGTTTTTTCTCCAGTTAGAGCTCTTTAGGCCTAACTACTGAGTTTCTCTTGAAAAAAAATGATGTCCAAAAATAGGCAACATGAACATTACAGCGTCGATGACCTCGTGGCGAAACGGTAGCGCGTCTGACTCCAGATCAGAAGGTTGCGTGTTCAAATCACGTCGGGGTCAAATATTGCTTTTAATCTAGTCATTGAGTGGGACCAGTTAGTCCACAACTTTAAAACTACCTCAGTTACACAGAGTTCTTTGAGTCACTTGCAGGGCAATTTTAACCTTTATAGGTCATGCTCACTTGAGGCTATTTAAAGGTTTAATTTTTTAACAAAGAAGCACAGGCTTTGGCCGCCCGAACAGGGACTTGAACCCTGGACCCTCAGATTAAAAGTCTGATGCTCTACCGACTGAGCCATCCGGGCCTTTACAGATTCTTTCTTACAGCGAATTCACATTGTTCAACTGATGCATGGTGGTCAAGCAGAAAAGGGAGGAATATTTTCTAGGCTTGGCCCCTGACTGTCTTCTGAACAGCCGGAAAGCATCTGGAAAGCAAGAGACTCCTGCATTCTTAAACTCATATTTGTAAGAAATTGGCAAACGCCCGAACAGGGACTTGAACCCTGGACCCTCAGATTAAAAGTCTGATGCTCTACCGACTGAGCTATCCAGGCCCTGACTGAAAATTCTATCGTGCCAGATAAGGTGACTCACACTCAAATACTACATCTCAGCAAATCGAGAATTAGGATACCTATCCCATTACTTAATCCATCTTTGACCTCATACCTAAAGTTCCATATTAAATGCCTTGTTTTCAACTTCCTGAGATATCCAGTTTTTTCTCCAGTTAGAGCTCTTTAGGCCTAACTACTGAGTTTCTCTTGAATAATAATGATGTCCAAAAATAGGAAACATGAACACTACAGCGTCGCTGACCTCGTGGCGCAATGGTACCGCGTCTGACTCCAGATCAGAAGGTTGCGTGTTCAAATCACGTCTGGGTCAAATATTGCTTTTAATCTAGTCATTGAGTGGGACCAGTTAATCCACAACTTTAAAAGTACCTCAGTTACACAGAGTTTTGTGAGTCACTTGCAGGGCAATTTTAACCTTAATAGGTCATGCTCACTTGAGGCTATTTAAAGGTTTAATTGGTAACAAAGAAGCACAGGCTTTGGCCGCCCGAACAGGGACTTGAACCCTGGACCCTCAGATTAAAAGTCTGATGCTCTACCGACTGAGCCATCCGGGCCTTTACAGCTTCTTTCTTACAGCGAATTCACATTGTTCAACTGATGCATGGTGGTCAAGCAGAAAAGGGAGGGATATTTTCTAGGCTTGGCCCCTGACTGTCTTCTGAACAGCCGGAAAGCATCTGGAAAGCAAGAGACTCCTGCATTCTTAAACTCATACTTGTAAGAAACTGGCAAACGCCCGAACAGGGACTTGAACCCTGGACCCTCAGATTAAAAGTCTGATGCTCTACCGACTGAGCTATCCGGGCCCTGACTGAAAATTCTATCGTGCCAGATAAGGTGACTCACACTCAAATACTACATCTCAGCAAATCGAGAATTAGGATACTTATCCGATTACTTAATCCATCTTTGACCTCATACCTAAAGTTCCATATTAAATGCCTTGTTTTCAACTTCCTGAGATATCCAGTTTTTTCTCCAGTTAGAGCTCTTTAGGCCTAACTACTGAGTTTCTCTTGAATAATAATGATGTCCAAAAATAGGCAACATGAACATTACAGCGTCGATGACCTCGTGGCGCAACGGTAGCGCGTCTGACTCCAGATCAGAAGGTTGCGTGTTCAAATCACGTCGGGGTCAAATATTGCTTTTAATCTAGTCATTGAGTGGGACCAGTTAGTCCACAACTTTAAAAGTACCTCAGTTACACAGAGTTCTTTGAGTCACTTGCAGGGCAATTTTAACCTTTATAGGTCATGCTCACTTGAGGCTATTTAAAGGTTTAATTGGTAACAAAGAAGCACAGGCTTTGGCCGCCCGAACAGGGACTTGAACCCTGGACCCTCAGATTAAAAGTCTGATGCTCTACCGACTGAGCCATCCGGGCCTTTACAGATTCTTTCTTACAGCGAATTCACATTGTTCAACTGATGCATGGTGGTCAAGCAGAAAAGGGAGGAATATTTTCTAGGCTTGGCCCCTGACTGTCTTCTGAACAGCCGGAAAGCATCTGGAAAGCAAGAGACTCCTGCATTCTTAAACTCATACTTGTAAGAAATTGGCAAACGCCCGAACAGGGACTTGAACCCTGGACCCTCAGATTAAAAGTCTGATGCTCTACCGACTGAGCTATCCGGGCCCTGACTGCAAATTCTATCATGCCAGATAAGGTGACTCACACTCAAATACTACATCTCAGCAAATCGAGAATTAGGATACCTATCCCATTACTTAATCCATCTTTGACCTCATACCTAAAGTTCCATATTAAATGCCTTGTTTTCAACTTCCTGAGATATCCAGTTTTTTCTCCAGTTAGAGCTCTTTAGGCCTAACTACTGAGTTTCTCTTGAATAATAATGATGTCCAAAAATAGGAAACATGAACACTACAGCATCGCTGACCTCGTGGCGCACCGGTAGCGCGTCTGACTCCAGATCAGAAGGTTGCGTGTTCAAATCACGTCGGGGTCAAATATTGCTTTTAATCTAGTCATTGAGTGGGACCAGTTAATCCACAACGTTAAAAGTACCTCAGTTACACAGAGTTTTGTGAGTCACTTGCAGGGCAATTTTAACCTTAATAGGTCATGCTCACTTGAGGCTATTTAAAGGTTTAATTGGTAACAAAGAAGCACAGGCTTTGGCCGCCCGAACAGGGACTTGAACCCTGGACCCTCAGATTAAAAGTCTGATGCTCTACCGACTGAGCCATCCGGGCCTTTACAGATTCTTTCTTACAGCGAATTCACATTGTTCAACTGATGCATGGTGGTCAAGCAGAAAAGGGAGGAATATTTTCTAGGCTTGGCCCCTGACTGTCTTCTGAACAGCCGGAAAGCATCTGGAAAGCAAGAGACTCCTGCATTCTTAAACTCATACTTGTAAGAAATTGGCAAACGCCCGAACAGGGACTTGAACCCTGGACCCTCAGATTAAAAGTCTGATGCTCTACCGACTGAGCTATCCGGGCCCTGACTGCAAATTCTATCATGCCAGATAAGGTGACTCACACTCAAATACTACATCTCAGCAAATCGAGAATTAGGATACCTATCCCATTACTTAATCCATCTTTGACCTCATACCTAAAGTTCCATATTAAATGCCTTGTTTTCAACTTCCTGAGATATCCAGTTTTTTCTCCAGTTAGAGCTCTTTAGGCCTAACTACTGAGTTTCTCTTGAATAATAATGATGTCCAAAAATAGGAAACATGAACACTACAGCATCGCTGACCTCGTGGCGCACCGGTAGCGCGTCTGACTCCAGATCAGAAGGTTGCGTGTTCAAATCACGTCGGGGTCAAATATTGCTTTTAATCTAGTCATTGAGTGGGACCAGTTAATCCACAACGTTAAAAGTACCTCAGTTACACAGAGTTTTGTCAGTCACTTGCAGGGCAATTTTAACCTTAATAGGTCATGCTCACTTGAGGCTATTTAAAGGTTTAATTGGTAACAAAGAAGCACAGGCTTTGGCCGACCGAACAGGGACTTGAACCCTGGACCCTCAGATTAAAAGTCTGATGCTCTACCGACTGAGCCATCCGGGCCTTTACAGATTCTTTCTTACAGCGAATTCACATTGTTCAACTGATGCATGGTGGTCAAGCAGAAAAGGGAGGAATATTTTCTAGGCTTGGCCCCTGACTGTCTTCTGAACAGCCGGAAAGCATCTGGAAAGCAAGAGACTCCTGCATTCTTAAACTCATACTTGTAAGAAATTGGCAAACGCCCGAACAGGGACTTGAACCCTGGACCCTCAGATTAAAAGTCTGATGCTCTACCGACTGAGCTATCCGGGCCCTGACTGAAAATTCTATCGTGCCACATAAGGTGACTCACACTCAAATACTACATCTCAGCAAATCGAGAATTAGGATACCTATCCCATTACTTAATCCATCTTTGACCTCATACCTAAAGTTCCATATTAAATGCCTTGTTTTCAACTTCCTGAGATATCCAGTTTTTTCTCCAGTTAGAGCTCTTTAGGCCTAACTACTGAGTTTCTCTTGAATAATAATGATGTCCAAAAATAGGAAACATGAACAGTACAGCGTCGCTGACCTCGTGGCGCAACGGTAGCGCGTCTGACTCCAGATCAGAAGGTTGCGTGTTCAAATCACGTCGGGGTCAAATATTGCTTTTAATCTAGTCATTGAGTGGGACCAGTTAATCCACAACTTTAAAAGTACCTCAGTTACACAGAGTTCTTTGAGTCACTTGCAGGCCAATTTTAACCTTTATAGGTCATGCTCACTTGAGGCTATTTAAAGGTTTAATTGGTAACAAAGAAGCACAGGCTTTGGCCGACCGAACAGGGACTTGAACCCTAGACCCTCAGATTAAAAGTCTGATGCTCTACCGACTGAGCCATCCGGGCCTTTACAGATTCTTTCTTACAGCGAATTCACATTGTTCAACTGATGCATGGTGGTCAAGCAGAAAAGGGAGGAATATTTTCTAGGCTTGGCCCCTGACTGTCTTCTGAACAGCCGGAAAGCATCTGGAAAGCAAGAGACTCCTGCATTCTTAAACTCATACTTGTAAGAAATTGGCAAACGCCCGAACAGGGACTTGAACCCTGGACCCTCAGATTAAAAGTCTGATGCTCTACCGACTGAGCTATCCGGGCCCTGACTGAAAATTCTATCGTGCCAGATAAGGTGACTCACACTCAAATACTACATCTCAGCAAATCGAGAATTAGGATACCTATCCCATTACTTAATCCATCTTTGACCTCATACCTAAAGTTCCATATTAAATGCCTTGTTTTCAACTTCCTGAGATATCCAGTTTTTTCTCCAGTTAGAGCTCTTTAGGCCTAACTACTGAGTTTCTCTTGAATAATAATGATGTCCAAAAATAGGAAACATGAACAGTACAGCGTCGCTGACCTCGTGGCGCAACGGTAGCGCGTCTGACTCCAGATCAGAAGGTTGCGTGTTCAAATCACGTCGGGGTCAAATATTGCTTTTAATCTAGTCATTGAGTGGGACCAGTTAATCCACAACTTTAAAAGTACCTCAGTTACACAGAGTTTTGTGAGTCACTTGCAGGGCAATTTTAACCTTAATAGGTCATGCTCACTTGAGGCTATTTAAAGGTTTAATTGGTAACAAAGAAGCACAGGCTTTGGCCGCCCGAACAGGGACTTGAACCCTGGACCCTCAGATTAAAAGTCTGATGCTCTACCGACTGAGCCATCCGGACCTTTATAGATTCTTTCTTACAGCGAATTCACATTGTTCAACTGATGCATGGTGGTCAATTAGAAAAGGGAGGAATATTTTCTAGGCTTGGCCCCTGACTGTCTTCTGAACAGCCGGAAAGCATCTGGAAAGCAAGAGACTCCTGCATTCTTAAACTCATACTTGTAAGAAATTGGCAAACGCCCGAACAGGGACTTGAACCCTGGACCCTCAGATTAAAAGTCTGATGCTCTACCGACTGAGCTATCCGGGCCCTGACTGAAAATTCTATCGTGCCAGATAAGGTGACTCACACTCAAATACTACATCTCAGCAAATCGAGAATTAGGATACCTATCCCATTACTTAATCCATCTTTGACCTCATACCTAAAGTTCCATATTAAATGCCTTGTTTTCAACTTCCTGAGATATCCAGTTTTTTCTCCAGTTAGAGCTCTTTAGGCCTAACTACTGAGTTTCTCTTGAATAATAATGATGTCCAAAAATAGGAAACATGAACAGTACAGCGTCGCTGACCTCGTGGCGCAACGGTAGCGCGTCTGACTCCAGATCAGAAGGTTGCGTGTTCAAATCACGTCGGGGTCAAATATTGCTTTTAATCTAGTCATTGAGTGGGACCAGTTAATCCACAACTTTAAAAGTACCTCAGTTACACAGAGTTTTGTGAGTCACTTGCAGGGCAATTTTAACCTTAATAGGTCATGCTCACTTGAGGCTATTTAAAGGTTTAATTGGTAACAAAGAAGCACAGGCTTTGGCCGCCCGAACAGGGACTTGAACCCTGGACCCTCAGATTAAAAGTCTGATGCTCTACCGACTGAGCCATCCGGACCTTTATAGATTCTTTCTTACAGCGAATTCACATTGTTCAACTGATGCATGGTGGTCAATTAGAAAAGGGAGGAATATTTTCTAGGCTTGGCCCCTGACTGTCTTCTGAACAGCCGGAAAGCATCTGGAAAGCAAGAGACTCCTGCATTCTTAAACTCATACTTGTAAGAAATTGGCAAACGCCCGAACAGGGACTTGAACCCTGGACCCTCAGATTAAAAGTCTGATGCTCTACCGACTGAGCTATCCGGGCCCTGACTGAAAATTCTATCGTGCCACATAAGGTGACTCACACTCAAATACTACATCTCAGCAAATCGAGAATTAGGATACCTATCCCATTACTTAATCCATCTTTGACCTCATACCTAAAGTTCCATATTAAATGCCTTGTTTTCAACTTCCTGAGATATCCAGTTTTTTCTCCAGTTAGAGCTCTTTAGGCCTAACTACTGAGTTTCTCTTGAATAATAATGATGTCCAAAAATAGGAAACATGAACAGTACAGCGTCGCTGACCTCGTGGCGCAACGGTAGCGCGTCTGACTCCAGATCAGAAGGTTGCGTGTTCAAATCACGTCGGGGTCAAATATTGCTTTTAATCTAGTCATTGAGTGGGACCAGTTAATCCACAACTTTAAAAGTACCTCAGTTACACAGAGTTTTGTGAGTCACTTGCAGGGCAATTTTAACCTTAATAGGTCATGCTCACTTGAGGCTATTTAAAGGTTTAATTGGTAACAAAGAAGCACAGGCTTTGGCCGCCCGAACAGGGACTTGAACCCTGGACCCTCAGATTAAAAGTCTGATGCTCTACCGACTGAGCCATCCGGACCTTTATAGATTCTTTCTTACAGCGAATTCACATTGTTCAACTGATGCATGGTGGTCAATTAGAAAAGGGAGGAATATTTTCTAGGCTTGGCCCCTGACTGTCTTCTGAACAGCCGGAAAGCATCTGGAAAGCAAGAGACTCCTGCATTCTTAAACTCATACTTGTAAGAAATTGGCAAACGCCCGAACAGGGACTTGAACCCTGGACCCTCAGATTAAAAGTCTGATGCTCTACCGACTGAGCTATCCGGGCCCTGATTGAAAATTCTATCGTGCCAGATAAGGTGACTCACACTCAAATACTACATCTCAGCAAATCGAGAATTAGGATACCTATCCCATTACTTAATCCATCTTTGACCTCATACCTAAAGTTCCATATTAAATGCCTTGTTTTCAACTTCCTGAGATATCCAGTTTTTTCTCCAGTTAGAGCTCTTTAGGCCTAACTACTGAGATTCTCTTGAATAATAATGATGTCCAAAAATAGGCAACATGAACACTACAGCGTCGATGACCTCGTGGCGCAACGGTAGC